>NW_015163111.1:403915-435190 GCF_001447785.1 Gekko japonicus | reverse complement strand
ATTTTAAACAAATAACCACAGCCATCTTACAAACACAGGTAACTGCCATTTCATGACATCTACCAACAGCCACTGAGGGAAGAGTTAGTCCCACACAGGAAAAGCATCTTCGTCAAGAGAGAAAGCCGTTTTCCAGTAATTCTGACGGGGCACAGTGGCCAGGCTTCGGCGGGGGACAAAGACGTCTTCGCAGGATCATTCCTGCGGGGACAACAGACGCACCGCACCATGCCATCACCAGGAAGTGATGCCGGGCGATGCTTTGGCAATGGAGCCAGAAACTCGATGGTACCATTGAGTTTTCAGCCCCATTGCCAGAGTGTCGCCCAGTGTCATTTCCTGGTGACAGCATGGCGTGTTACAGGGAGAAATGTTCCAGCTGGGAAGCATGTGTCCCCCGCCGGATTGCAGTAAGTACTTGGCAACCCTAACAGTGGCTTAATGGGGAGTGGGTGGGGAAGAGGAGCAGACCCAGCACCTGGCCAATGGCACGCGAGTACTCTTGAGTGGCGGCTGACAGGCCAATGGCTGAGGGAGAGCATAGAATCTTGCCACCCCAAAACAGGATTATAATATAGGAAAGATGTACAGTGGTATTAACATTCTATGTGGGTGAGCATAGTAAGTAAAGTAGGAGGAGCTTGAGGAAGGTGAGGCTGTGGAAAGATACAGTAGGAGAGGCTTGGCAGGGTCAGGGAGATGTTTTGGAGGCATTATCTCTTTCTCGTCCACAGAAAATGGATGGAAACGTTTGACAGCCAATGAAGGCAAATTGCCATAGGTACCAAAAAAGTGCAAGAAACTGGGAGAAGAATCTGTACTTCTTACAGGATCAGAGTCCAAGAGACATGTCACTACAAATTTCAGATTTTTTCAGGGGCTATGAGGCCAATCCAAGAAATGTGATCAAAAGAAGGACATGTGGATTTAAGACTACAGTGAAGCTGAGGCCATGTCTGAATAGTCTACTGAGGTACAAAGCTGCCAGTCTCCATGACAGCAGCCTCTTGCTGCTTCCTGGCATAGGGCTGCAGGGAAACTGATATTGGGCAAGCCTTCAGGGCCAATTCTAAGCAGGTCTACTTGGAAATAAGTCCCATTTTTTTCTAATAAGGCTTATAAAAGTGTCCTTAACATTGCAGCATTCATGTCTAAATGTCATGATGCCTTTCCCAACACAGACCCGGCAGCGGAGACCCGATAAAGGGGCAGGTCCTGCCGTCAGAAGCTCAGTTCTTCTCTGGACTTCCTCAGGCCATTTGTTCATTGCTCTACATGCACCCATCTGCTCCCTCCACGTTGTTTAGTGGCAAGGAGCATATGGCTCTGAGCACCTCACTCTGAGTCCTTGCCACACCTTCAATTACACTGCCATATGTTCTATCATTAGATGGTAATTGCAAAGACTTTGCAGGAGAAATACTACCAAGCATTTCAGATGACAAGCCAGTTGCTTCATTGTACACATAGCAAGCAAAAAGCCAGCTGTCACATTTATCCCTGGCAATCTTATGATTTGCTTGCTTCAGCCTTCGCACTGATTTTCCAGCAGAGTAGAAGCCCAAGAATATGGATAGCTTAGAATTAAACCATCTGTATACAGCCCCAAGTAACAAGAGTCTGTCTAATAGCGATCACACTAATGGGGCTGGAAGTTCTGAAATCTCATCCCAGAAGGCCTGCTGCTTTTCACATCCTAATATCCTCCATGTGATTTTTGACTAATCCTATTAAAAAGGAAATAATAAAGCTAAACAGGCGAGAGAATCCCCCCCCCCCAAAAAAAGCTAAGATTGATCTCAGACTTTACATTCTCAGGGAACGTCATGTATATTTATGGAATTTTTCACCGGATTGATTCCAGCATCTTGCTGCCAACCCTAGACGATCTAAAAGCTCAACGATTTTGCTATAATAAGTGGGATGGTGCTACTCATGCATTGCAGGCATGTGGCTACATTTAAAAAAAATCTACTGAAAGAACATTTGTGTAATATTACAGACTTTCTGGATTTGTATTATTTATAGCTTTCTCCCCTTTAGTTGGAGGAGGAGAACCTTTTAACAATGGTAAGAACAACTTAATTAAAGGTACAAAATGAAGGTGCTGCATAACTCAGCACCAATAAGTGAAGACAGCAAGTTGTCACCCAGAAGTACGTCCCTTCCCCAGCAATACTTATATAAACTGCTTTAAGTTACCCAATATCACAACAGTATTTCCAAAGTATTACAATATCCTGCTATCTAAAAATCACAAGAGCACACCAAGCAGTTTTCTGTCCTTGTCCTTAGGCTTTGAAAGAACGAGAATTTGGTAAAACTGAGCACAAAAGTGGCTGGATCCACACTATTGTATATGTTACTAGGTATTATAACAGCCTAGTAACAGATAAAGAGATCATACACTCATGTTCAGGTTAAACCAAGCATCCGTAAGTGTTGACATTGTTGAGCAAAACCTAATCCTAACTTTTAATGTTGCTGCTAACAGGCAGCCTACCAATGTGATCAGTGTTTTGCGCAAATCCACCTGGGCTCTAGGACTGCCAGCTGTAGGAGGCAACCCACCAGGAGAATGTGGGGAATGGGGATATGTGTGCTGGTGTTTTGCCAGTGCACAGTGTTACTTTCAGGAAAACCAGAAAGGATGCCATGACTTCCAAGGTGATGCTCTAGGGATTCACCCAAAACTCTGTGGTTTAACATAGTTCGGGGCAAATCCGAGTGCCACCCCACTGTCATTACACTGTCAAAGACTTCCAGTTTTGTTGGAAGGGATGCCACATGCTGGCATGCCACTGGCAGCCCCCATGCCCACCTTTTTTCTCCCACTTTTTTCTCCCACTTTGAAGTGCCAGCAGGGAAGAGGGAGAATCTCCACTGGTGAACCTCCTGTTGGTACCAGGTTTTTGGCCACTGTGTGACACAGAGTGTTGGACTGGATGGGTCACTGGCCTGATCCCACATGGCTTCGCTTATGTTCTTAAGAGCCTGGCTCCAAACTTGGTCAGAATCACTTCTGGCTTCATTTATCCTAGCCTGTACATAAAACAGTGCCAAGAGGTGTTCAGCCTCATCTCTCTTCCCCTACATGCTGCTTGAGCACTTAATGGCTTGGTTGATGCTACTTCGCTTACAAGTGTGTTCCAGCTCCTGTTCATGTTCAGGTCTAAGATAAACTGACTTGGGAATGCCCCTTCATCCCTAGATGTCTCACGGTGCTCACCAATTAGCACTACCAATCCTTAAGCTACCCACAATACTCTTGCCATCCCTAGCTATGGAGCAACCAGACAAAGATCACAACAATCCTTAGAACAATATAGCATGGGTGGGAAAAGGCCCCCTTCCATGCCAATTTGAAGGAGACACCCATGATTCTTATTCAGCCCCAAAAGGCAACCAGTTAATCCCACATTATTCTATAGGGGGTGAGACCAACATGCACAAATACTGTGAACTGTGGAAGGGAGCCAGCTGAAATATCTACTTCCATCACTTCCCCCAGGCATGAGGGAAGAATGGTCCCAGCACAGCCAATCACTGTCCCAGACCTCATTTATGACAGGGTTACCAGAAAGCCAAGCCCCAGCCTGATAGGCTGAGAACTGGATTCCGCAGAAATGTACAAGTTTTCTAGTTCATTCTGAAAAACTGTAACTCTTCGTAAGGCAATCATTCCTTCTCCAAAATGCAATGAAATATAGCAATCACATGTGTACTTTTGTCCTTGCATTAAATGTAATTTTTATTGATGTTTTGATTCACATTTATATTTTAGAATCCTTATCCTATTTATCCTCACAACAATCCTGTGTGGGTTATTGGGTTCTTGGGCTTTGAGGATTAAAGTCTGTTTACCTTTTTTCACCAAGGCAAATGAAATTGTATTAGTAAGGTGGAAAAGGATGTGTTCTTTCATCTTTTATGCATTCAGACTTTTGCAAATAATACTTGGAGCAAACACAATTCCTTGAAATTTTGTAAATGACATTGAATTTGGTTTTTTAATTTGTAGTTGTTCTCATTAAGTTATATTTTCCCTGCATTGTGTAACATGGATAGGATTCTTTTAAAGGAATTATTGTTATTCTTGAAGCTGTACAATCAAAGTCTTATTTGAAAATAAGGTAAATCATTCCCTGTACTTTATCTTCTGAGTTCTTCAGCCTGGAGGGCAGAAGTTATTGTAAGAGAAAGAGTAGGGAGAGGGGGAGGTCAAAGAAGAATGGCAAGACAATTGCTTTTGTCTAAAGTACAAGCAATATGCAATTGCTTTGTCATGGATCACCATGCTCGAGAGAAAATATTTTAACTTGCGCTTTATTTTTCTATATGGATATTGGAATATTGAAAGGAATTTAAGGATTGTCAGAAAATCTATGATCACATTCATCATTCTGTCAGGGCTGTGCGAATCTAAAACAAATTTAAAGCTACCAAATTGAGGATAACCTATTTTTGTGTGGAATCACTGCTGTTCTGTTTACACTAGTTGAATCCTGTGGACTTCTTGACTCCAAATAATGGGAAGCTAGTTATTTATTTTGATATTTATATCCCACTTTTCTCTCCAATGGGGACCCAAACTGGCTTTTAATGTCTTTCTCTTCTCCTCCTTTTTTATTTTCACAACAACTGTCTGAGGTAGATTACACTGAGAGAGAATTACTGGGCCAAGGTTCCTGGGCAGAGTGGGGATTCACATCTGAGGCTATCAAATCCTAGTCTGACATTCTAACAACTACAGCACACTCCTTCCATTGGGAAGCAAAACAGATTAAGTTTGCTGATTATCTGGATTAAAGTCAGCCTGGAACGTCCACATATACCCCTCTTCACCCTTTACAGAGGCCCAATTCACATGTTAGAATGAAAACACATATATATTCACTGTTTGTAAGAAACACCCAATACAATTGTTCGTTTTATGAATTACACCAGGAAACAGTACCTGGATAAATGTGGGGTTTATATCACATGTTCATCTGTACATGTGTTGATTGTAACATGAGAATCACTCAACACACATGTAAAGAAAAATCAACTATACACTGCACATTAATTGTATGTGCATTCACTGTAACTTGTGAACAGGGCTAAAAATGCAGTTCAATGAGTAACATTTGAATCTACTGGCACCTTACAGGCCAACAACATTTCTGACAAAGGGAACTTTGACTTTGAAATCTTATGCCCTGTTGGTCTTCTTAGTCTCTAAGGTAATACTGGACTTGAATCTTGCTCTTTTACTGCAGACCAACATAGGCTGTGGTCACACGTAACAGAAGCCACACAAGTGAGACGGAAAACAGCCGGAGTTTCCGGGCGCGATCTCACCAGCACATTTGGGAACCGTAGCACTCCCGTGGCTCAACTGAGGCTTCCAGCTGAAACTGCGTGGCAAAAAACTAGTACCTTGGAGGTACTAGTTTCCGGAAACTGCGGGGCAAGAGCGGGCGTCTGATCGCGTTTCCGGTGGCATCCGGTGCCCGCCCATGTCCCCTTGCAAATAAGGTGGGTTTTTTTTGTCCAAGTCTCTGTGGATGCGCATGCGCACCCAACGGAGCATGCGCATTTGTCATGTACACAAAAATAAAAAACAGTTTGCCGCGGCGCGCGCTTCTTCGTTGCGCGCCGGCTTGTCCTGTGATCGGCACCTCTCCCTTGCCATGGAACCTCCACGGTACCTCCACAGAACCTCCACAGGAGGTCTGATCGCGTAACTGCGCAGTAGTTTGCCCCAGGGCAAACAGCCACGCTTCTCCTCTGCAGTTTCCTGCCCGTGTGACCGGGGCCATAGTTACCCACCTGAAAATAGATGCAGTGCAATGGCCAGTGCTCCCCAGTTCTGGAGCATCCTCCCCAGATACATTCACTGATTCTGAGGGAAGTTATCCTTTGCATGCCAAGATAAGTGGTTTTGTGTTCACAGGCCTTCAATGGAGAATGTAACCACGCTGGATCCACCCAGCTTTTCTGTTGGTGAAAACGAAGCAGAAAAGCTGGTTGGATCCAAAACACCGTGCTGAGAATTATGGGACATGCATGTGGGTTGAGGGCTGTACTATGGATGGGAATTAGGTGGGATTGAGTAAAAAAAAAGCTTTCTGCATTCAACCCATTGATCTTCTTATTAATATATATATATATTATATGTATATTAATATATAAATTTACTTATCTCTCCTTAGCATTTCAGGATGTTTCCATTTTAGGTTGCTTGCCTCAGCATTTAACTGCTGCCATGCTCAGAAAAAAGAATTCACAGATTGTATTCCAGGATACAACAAAAAAAATCACACAACAAATCTGTGGTGGCAGAAAATGTTGTGTTTCATGATACCTGCACCCTATGCCTGAAAATACATTTTCACACAAGGTGAAAGCATCTCACATTTATATTAACTGCTAATACTCTTTGTATCTGTGGTGTTTTTGCTACCCCAAGAATTTATCTCTCAGTGGAAAGGCCAATGTTCTCCAGGTTATCAGGAGGGAGACATCAGGTTATCAGGTGGGGCTGTATCGCTTCAAAGCACGTAAAATACTTCGCTGCATCAGTGTTTTCGGGGGGGGGAATCTTTGGGCATTTTTGTACTCCCAAATTTATTGTCTGGAGTAACAAAGCACTCTGATGGGAAACCAGGAGATTTCTGAGAGTTTTATACCTGGGGTGTTTTTGTTTGTTTGTTTACAGAAAAAGAACTATAAGTGGTGAGCTAGATTTGAGTCCAGTGGCATTTTAGATACTAACAAGATATTTGGGGTATAAGCTTTCAAGAGTCAAAGCTCCTTTTATCAGATAAGTGGTGAGTAACTGTATTTTGGGGACGTTAATTTTAATGTGCAGGTGGCTATGTCCTAAGAGGAACACATTCTAGAACCACTTGTGTATGCATTCTGCCAAGAAATGTCAGTGGAGAGGATTCATCCACAAAAATGTTAGCATGGTTTATATTATTTTTATTTTGAATTGTTAAATGTCTGGCAGTCTCCATGAAGTAGAAGAGTGTTTTTTTTAATAAAACAGACTTCACAGAAGTCAACAGTAATGAGGATTCCTACCTTATAAAGAACAACCTACTGTAGATCAGGTTGCACATATATCATACGAAATCTTGTACCTTTCTCCAGAGTTGCCTGTACTCGACCATTTCCGCAGTAGTGAAATTCCCCACATTGATGTGTTTAAAACTGAACATTATGTGAAATTTTCTGCAGTAGATTTTTCCTCACCAGGTGCAAACCCAAAGTTTTCTCATTCTTACACCACATTTCCAGAACCTGCTAAAACGGGGGATTCCAAAAACATGGGTAAAAAGGAGAAAACTCTGGGTTTGTGCCTGGTGAGGAAAAATCTACTGCAGAAAATTTCATATAACTCGCAGTTTTAAAAACATCAATGTGGGGAATTTCACTACTGTGGAAATGGTCCTGGTTGCTGATGTAGACTGGTTTTATGCCTATGAAAAGTACTGGAAGCAGAGGCTCAGCATAGTGATTTCAGCAAGCGTTTATTCGTTACATCAGGAACTGAAGATAAAAACTGGCTGGCCACAGGCCGGCTTATATGTGTGAACACACCACACCCAAACCACACCCATCACACACACCAAGCCCAGTGATAGGTTCTATTTACATGTGACCGACCTTGTTGGTCTACTCTTGGATCCAGGCAAACCCATTGGTGTGCCTAGGATCCAAAGTGGCTATTGTTCGCTAGGGCAAATGTCCGTGTCTGTTTTAGACCGCAGGGCCAGACCCACGTGGCCGCGGCCATCTCTGCTCAATACATTACAGCCTAGCTCTGGAATATGTGCCCATTTTAGATGCCAATACATGTGTACAAGAAACAAATAGGGCTGTAGGCATATCCATGTATGCTCCTGAATGCAAAGAGAAATTGTATTCCGAAGTGTATTTTAGCCAATCATCACTCCATGAGAATATATGCTTAGCAACCTTTTTTTTTAAAAGCAATTTCTTGACATCTTGTCACTGCTTTCCCCCCCATGGTTTTGTGGTGAATAACAATAAATGAAAATGGAACTAAGCCAGGTGATGATTTTAGTTCAAAGCTGCTGTTAAGAACACTATTTGCAATGAAAGTTAAGGAACAACGGCCCCGTTCACACGCCGAATTTGCTGCAGGAGAGCCACGAATGCTGGGCAGATTTTCAGAGCGTGATCACACCGCAACATCTTGCAAGCGTAGCACACCCATGGCCAACCTGTGGCGTGCCACCAAAGCTGCACAGTTTAAAAGTATCTCAACAAATGTACTCACAAATGGTTTGCCACGGGCTGGCGACGGAATCATTTCGTGTGATTGCGCCAGCGTATGGCTTTCTCCCCGGCTGTCCTCCTTGACATGCACGCGCTGACGAATGAAACCGCGGTGTGCCGCCGTCATGTCTGATCGCATTCTGATGGGTCTAATTGTGCCGATGCAAAGAGCCATGCCTCCCCCCCCACACGTTATCTGGCCCGTGTGACCAGGGCCAACATTTAGCAGTGCCATCCTAAGCCAGTTCAGATTCCTACCTAGAGAAGAAGAGAAGAGAAGAGATTGGATTTATACCCCGCCCTTCACTTGGAGTCTCAGAGCGGCTTACAAACTCCTTTCCCTTCCCCTCCCACAACAGACACCCTGTGAGGTGGGTGGAACTGAGAGAACTCTGACACAAACTGCTCTTTTTCAAGAACAGCTGTGCCAGAGCTTGCGACTGACCCAAGGTCACATCAGCAGGTGCAAGTGGAGGAGTGGGGAATCAAACCCGGTTCACCCAGATTAGAGTCCGCACACTTAACCACTACACCAAACTACCCAGGTTTATTCAGTGGGTTTTAGTCCAAGGAAAGTATTCTTAGGGTTTCACTGTAAATTGCCTAAATACGAGCTCAGAATTACAGTAAGCATGAAGCAGCAATAAAATGCAATCTATTTGCAGGGGGAAAACACTCCAAAAAAGTATAATCAAGGTTCTTTACAAAATGGTTTCATGTGGCAATCTCAAAAAATGACTCCCCCAAAAGATATTTATTTAGTTTCTAAGTACAGAATTATCCTTAGCAAGAGTTTTCATGATTTCCTAGTTTAACCATCTCCATTTCAAGAGCGAAAGTGTTGATTTGATGGGTTACTATCCAAAGTACTTTAGAAAATACTGTTTGCAGTGAAATAAATTTGTGAAATAGGGCAAAAGTTGAGAAACCCCTCTCCTGAGTTCTGTAGGCTGCATCTTATCGTACATTCCACCTTGCTGGGAAAAGCAGATTGGTAACTATGAAAGGAAATACAAAAGAGAGTGAGGGAGAGAAAGAGATAAGGAGGGGAAAGTCTGTGACTGAAATTCAGGTAGCTGAGATGTTTGTTTAAAATGTCCTTTTCAGTTTTGTTGTTCCTTTGTTAGAAATTGGTAAAACCGTTCTGATCTGGCTAAAGCCTAGAGTGTTTTTCATTACCTAAAAATTGAAAGTTACATAATGGAAGAAAGGGTTTGCATGTTGTTGCTTGACAGTACAGGTAGGTCCAAGTTCACACTGAGAAAATGTATACATTTCCAGTCTGTCTAAAGCACAGGACTGGATTAGTGTGTGAAAAGTAGGGATGTGCACTTCAAAACATTTTGTAATGATTTCAGATCTGGATTTCAGGTAGGGCGCTGTTTCCATTATCTTCATTTCTGGGGAGTTCTGTTACTGGTTCAGGATTTTTTCCTGGTTATTTGGAGGAGGGTCCTGAATATTTAGGACCACTATTTTTGTCATTCTCCCCCCTACCCCAAAGTAGCGGCATTGGGAAGGAGGGAAGGAAAGAGGGGAAGCCAGTCCCGGCTGAATGGTTTTCCCTGCCACCGGCATCAGAGGCAGCAGATCCCACCACATGGCCAGAAAATGGTGGTAGGCTAATGGGCTCACGGATCTCCATGAGGCCTAGCTGTCACACTGACTGTTTTCTCCCCTGCTACTGGGAGCTTTGGATTTTTTTTAAATTGGCAATTAAATGGTTGTTATATTGATAATACAGTATAACAATATGTGTACCAGGTTCTCTGAACCAGTTTTCATTTTTAAGAAAGTAAGTTCTAGTGCCTTCCATTGTGGAGATATAAAGGAAAATGCATGTCTCTGCAACTGAAGGAGCTAGGAACTAGAGACTTTTTAAATCACGAAAGCTGGAAATTCAAAAAACCTGGTGCACATATTGCTATACTGTTATATTGATATAACAGTGTATAATGGTCAATTAATACAATTAAAAGCCACCCAGTTGTGGGGAAGGTAATGGCCACTCTCACAGCCAGTTCTCCCAAGAGTCCAGGAGCCCTCCAGCCCACCCACCATTTTCTAGCTGAGGGGGCAGGATCTGCAGTCTCAGATGCTGGTCGCACAAAGAAGTCTCCAGCCAACACCTTAAGTCCAGAGTATTTTCTTTCCCTTTCCACTTAAAGTTTAAAAGACCATGGGTGGAAGCCAGGTCTACCTGAAAATCAGTTGTTAATCAGTCAGCTTTCCTTCTTTCTGCCCCTGATCCTGTGCCTCTCTGAAAACCCAAAACACTCCCGAAATTCCAGGAGACAAATTTTTGTTACTCCTGGAATTTCAGGAGAGTTTTGCATTGTTTCAGATGTTCCCAAGCTGAAACAGCAGATCTTGGGTATTATTTTGGCTTGGGTGTATCTGAATGCACACACCTAGGTAAGCTTGGGGAGGATCAGGGCAGGCCTGCTAGAAGGCAAAGAGATGAGACTGGGCAGGATCAAGGCGGAAAACATGATAACATGTAAAGGTCAAGACACGGAGAAGGAGGAACAGTGGGACAAAATCATTTTGGATGGTCAGCAAACTACAAGCAAGGAAGGATCATTTGCTAACTAGAGGCGTCTTCCTGTTTCTTTCCACAGCCTCCTGAGTCAATGGTATCCAAGGCCTCTGTGCTGTACCTTTCAGCACCTTAAGAGCAAGAGAGGAAAAAGACCAGGTAAAGAGCCATTGTGATAGAGCGGTTTGAATAGAACTCAGAATTTTTTCTACTGCTTCAAATCAACACAGCTGCACAACTGGATCTAGGTAAACTTGGGACAGTCACTCTCAGCTATCCTACTTGCCAGGGTTGTTGTAAAGATAAAACAAGAAAGAAGAAATAATATTAGAATACCTTGAGGTAGATGGAATTCCACAGTATGTTTCACACCAAACATGAGAGCACATATATCAGGTGGGGCATGGTGTAGTGGTTAAGACCAGTGGACTCTAATCTAGAGAACTGGGTTTAATTCCCCACTACTCCACATGAAGCCTGCTGGGTGATCTTGGGCTAGTCACAGTTCTCTCAGACCTGATTTCTCAAGAGCAGTTCTCTCAGAACTCTCTCAGTCCCACCTACCTCACAGAGTGTCTGTTTTGGGGAGAGGCAGGGAAGGCAATTGGAAGCCACTTTGAGCATCCTTATGGCAGAGAAAAGCAGGGTATATAAACCAGCTCTTCTTCTTCTTCCATTGGATTTAATATATATATTTAACATAGGGGCTATGGTGCTTGATATAACTGACTTTTAAAGGCAAAAATCACTAAAGAAAAAGGAAGGGGTATTTATATAGAGTTGATTCAGTCCTGTTTCAAGTAAGTTTTCCTACCACAAAGATCTGTAAGGGAATGTCTCTAAATTCTTAAATAGCAGTATCTCCCCTTTTAACAAAGAATACAAAGAAGTCTCCAGCCAACACCTTAAGTCCAGAGTATTTTCTTTCCCTTTCCACTTAAAGTTTAAAAGACCATGGGTGGAAGCCAGGTCTACCTGAAAATCAGTTGTTAATCAGTCAGCTTTCCTTCTTTCTGCCCCTGATCCTGTGCCTCTCTGAAAACCCAAAACACTCCCGAAATTCCAGGAGACAAATTTTTGTTACTCCTGGGGAGAGGCAGGGAAGGCAATTGGCTATGGTGCTTGATATAACTGACTTTTAAAGGCAAAAATCACTAAAGAAAAAGGAAGGGGTATTTATATAGAGTTGATTATTACCGCTGATTCAGTCCTGTTTCAAGTAAGTTTTCCTACCACAAAGATCTGTAAGGGAATGTCTCTAAATTCTTAAATAGCAGTATCTCCCCTTTTAACAAAGAATTTATCTACAGGGGAGAGGTCATTAGTATATCAATATGCATTAATATTTTCCCTGTGCTCTTCTAGTAAACCTTCAACTTACTAACAAACTTGGTGAATTGAAACACATATTGCCCCAGCCAGGGGTCATTTCGTAAAAAAAGAGGTTCAGGAGCTCATTAGCATAACTCATTAGCATGACTTATTTGCATATGCCACACCCCCTGACATCACCGGAAGTGTGTCAGAAGGCCACACCCACCGCTCAGGCTCCACTGGACTGTTTTGGATTGCTAGCTATTGGGGGGGGAACATGCAGATCTGTCCTCGCAGAGGAGGGAGAGCTTGTACCTGAATAAAACCTGGTCTTAAAGATGCCACTGGACTGTTTTGGACCCATTGGCTCTGCAACTTACCTGGCTGCTTCTTGCTCTGACTGAGGGCTGCTGGGAGCAGGGGGTGGGGCTCCTTGTATGTGCATGCCCCCTGGGCTCTTTACTGCCGGAGCTCCGCTCCTGTGCGCTCCTGCAGGAAATAACCCCTGCCCCCAACTATAATGGGAATGAGCCTTGTGCTTGTGCACTCCTGTTTGCAGTCCTGGCAAACCGTAGTTTTCTACTACAGATGCAAACTGCAGATTTCACTGACATGGAAGGGACTGATTGATTCCAAGAACAGGGAAAGAACCAGAAGGGAGAAGAGGAAGCATGGGAGAAGAACAGAAAGGAGCGTGTAAGCACGGGGCTCATTCCTGTTGACCAAGGCATGGCTTGTTACACCGTACAATGCAAGTTTAAGCAGTTTCTGTAGACAAGTTTCTATAGATAATTTTATGAATATAAGCTACCATTAACTATTGGCCCTACTTAGATGATCATTTCTTTCACAATAGTCAATGAGGCATCTCACTCTGCTTTCACTTCAACTTGCTCCAGTTTGACTACTGCAAAGAATGATTTGACAAGTTAATCTGTGTAGGCCTGTAACTCCAGCTTTCCTTTCAGGGCTGAGTTCCTAGCTCAGGAAAAGTCATCCATGGTAAACATCAGTTTATCTGGTGTGTGATAGTCAGATCATTCTGTTTCCAGTTTGATTATCGACCTTTGAATTCTTAAGTTATAATCACTGAGCACTTTGCTAAAGGTTTATGATTTGTTTCTGTCTGAATTATTAGGCCACAGATATATTGATGAAAGCATTCCCAAGCTAACAAGATTCCTAACAACTCTTTTTTGATTTGTGCATATCTTGTTGGTGCATCAGTCATTGACTTAGACATACATGCCACTAGTTGCCGGCAGCCCTCAAGTTTCTGTAGAATTACAGCTCCTTACCCACACTGTGATGCATCGGCTGAAATGTTGATGAGTCTACCTGGACCATAAAACTTTAATACTGACTCTTAAGTAAATTGCTGTTTGACAGTAGTCCATGATTTCTTCTGTTGCCTACCCCAGCACCATTCATTTTCAAAAAGTTTCCTCAGTGGAGTTGCTTCAGAGGATAGGTTTGGTATAAATTTCCCTAGGTAGTTCACCTTTCCCAGAAGGCACTGAATGCTTTACTTAATGTGTTCACAACCTCATGTTCATAGCCTGAACTTATTCTTATCCAGTACATCTGAAGGGATGTATCTATCAAAAAAAATTCAAAGGGTACTTGACCTTTCAAAAGAGGGGGCCTTGATTTGTGCCCATCACCCCTCCTATTGAGCCCCCTGAAATCTTGTTCCTAACAAACAACAGACTCTCTGGATCAGCACTGAGGGCAAATTGGGGGTCTGCAGTGTGATGGGGGAATCAGTGAAAATACTACCCTCTTCCAAAAACACAACTGACCTTAAGTCTCCAGAATGTGTGGCTGTATCTCCCAAAAAGTCCTGAAGAACATATTTGCATTCAGCATTAGATTTGTGGCTCTTGCTTCCAGGTCTTCCTGATCTCTCTGTGACTGTCCTCTTCTTTGTTGGAATCTCAGATAAAAATGTCACCCATAGATGTGTCCGTACCATCTGTGCATACCTAGATCATGTGAATAGTTTTACCATATGCTTCAGAAACTGAAGTTATGCTTAAAGGAGGTTGCAGGAAATTATATTATCCAAGTGAAATGTTAAATGTACATAATGTAAAAGCTCTGTTTGCTTTAGCTGCCAAAACCCCGAGGAAGCATTCAGCTTGCTAAAGGATTTGGCAATGGCAAAGGCCATGGTTTTTCTCTGGTTCACAGATTGAATTTTTTGTTTTGATAGCTTTGTCAAAAGTCCTTGGATCTGAACACATATACAAAAGACTATTGTTTTTTCTTCACTGTTACCAGAAAACTCACCCAGTCTGTTATTTCTTCATTCCTTTGTATGGCTTTTAAGCTTTGTAAGCTAGCTTTGCCTTGAGTTTATCTTGTGAAGCAAACAGCTCCTGTCTGCTTATTTATCTGGATTGTACATGTGGTTGCTAGATTTTAAACTGGTCCCTATAGCTGTCCCTTTAATATCACTTTGATGTGCAGCAAAAACAGGTGATATTATTTACCTCCATGCCATGAAAAGTGTCAACTGTATATTTCCACACATTAAGCCTCTAGTAAAGGGAGAGGAGCTGTGGTGGCTCAAGTGGTTAAGACGCTAAACTGCAGGCTGTGGAAGGCCGGTAGTTCAGCAGTTCAAGACCTGAGTTGCCACATGATGGAGTGAGCTCCCGTCTCTAGTTCCAGCTCCTGCCAACCTAGCCATTTGAATGCAAGAAATTGCAAGTAGATAAATAGGTACCATTTTGGTGGGAAGGTAACAGCATTCCCATGCGCCTTGGTGTTTAGTCATGCCGGCCACATGACCACGGAAATGTCTTTGGACAGCGCTGGCTCTTCGCCTTTGAAACGGAGATGAGCACCGCAACCCTAGAGTCGGATTCGACTGGCTTTCGAGCAAGGGAACCTTTACCTTTACCTTTAAAGGGAGAGGACTTTTTTCTCCTAGCCAGTTGGAAACCATCATTACATCTTTTCTTGGCTAGCAACTAAGACCATCAAACAAATCCTGAAATTCCCAGGTGAGTCCCCTTTATCCCATGCCAGCATATTCTCCCATAGCAAGAATACGTTTGACTGAATTAGGGTTTTCACACCAGTACTTAAGCCTAAAACTGGAGTCATTTCCTTTGATAGCATATAAATAGAAGTTTTTACACAATTGTGGGCTTGGAGTCTGATCACTCTGTATCAGTCTATCCTACGTGTCAAAAGGAATTGTAGTGTGTCTTGATGGCTGTCATCTTTTTGACAGGCAAGGCAATAGTTTTGTTCACACATCCATCAAGAAAGAAGTAAACTTCCGTCTTGCCTAACTGGAGAGAGAGGACAGGAGTGTGAATGAAAGCTCTGCTTTGATTCTAAAAAGGACAAAGAGAGAGTCACCGCTGTTACTTGGCTGAAGCACTCGGAGAGGGGTAGTATCATGATCTCTGGGGATCTGATGTGAGGAATCGTTCTGCTGCCCTGTAGGGAAGCCTCTGTGCCGCTACCTGTGTTCATCCTGTATATTTGTAAATACAAAGTCTACAAAAGAAAAATCCATCAGTCTCCAATGCTCTCTCCTTCAAGGAGATCCAGTCCAAGTGAAACACTACCCCACAAACTTTTCACCAATCAGGAAAGCTGAGTGTGTGCACCAATACTTTGTCTTATACCTTATGCAAGAGATTAATCTCCCTTAATCAGTATCTTTCATGTTAAAAAAAAAACCATTTACCTTTATATCAGTTAGTGACAGTTGTGGTGTCATTTTTAAGCATTCACAAATGTGTCCTAGCAAAAGGTTAATTTGCCAAATCTAAATATAACTATTATCCTGTACAACTCCATAGGTAGTATCCAGTCATGATTGTTGTTGTTGTTCAGTCGCACAGTCGAGTCCGACTCTTCGCGACCCCATGGATCAGCTCCCGCCAGGCCCTCCTGTCTTCCACCGTCCTTTGAAGTTTGCTCAATTTCATGTTCGTTGCATCGATGACACTGTCTAAACATCTCATCCTTTGCCGTCCCCATCTTCTTTGACCTTCAATCTTTCCCAGCATCAGGGTCTTCTCCAGTGAGTGCTCCCTTCTCATTTGGTGGCCAAAGTATTTGAGCTTCAGTTTCATTATCTGACCTTCCAGGGAACAGTCAGGGTTGATTTCTTTTAGGATTGACTGATTTGTTCTTCTTGCAGTCCAAGGGACTCTCAAGAGTCTTCTCCAGCACCATAGTTCAAAAGAATCTATTCTTCGGCGCTCGGCCTTCCTTATAGTCCAGCTCTCGCAGCCATACATGACTACTGGGAATACCATTGCTTTGACCATGCGGACTTTTGTTGGCAGGGTGATGTCTCTACTTTTTATCATGCTGTTTAGGTTCGCCATCGCTTTCCTCCCAAGGAGCAGGCGTCTTTTAATTTCATGGCTGCAGTCACAGTCTGCGGTGATCTGGGATCCCAGGAACGTGAAGTCTGTCACTACTTCCACGACTTCCCCTTCTATTTGCCAAGGAGTGATGGGGCCGGATGCCATGATCTTAGTTTTTTTGATGTTGAGCTTCAAGCCCACTTTTGCGCTCTCCTCTTTTACTCTGAGCAAGAGGCTCTTTAGATCCTTTTCACTTTCAGCCATTAGAGTGGTATCATCTGCATATCTGAGGTTGTTGATCTTTTCCCCAGCAATCTTAATTCCCGCTTGTGATTCATCCAGGCCAGCATTTCGCATGATGTACTCTGCATATATATTAAATAAGCAAGGTGACAGTATACATCCTTGTCGTACTCCTTTTCCTATGCTGAACCAATCAGTTGTTCCGTATCCGGTTCTAACTGTCGCTTCTTGGCCCTTATACAGGTTTCTCAAGAGACATGTGAGGTGGTCTGGTACTCCCATCTCTTTAAGGACCTGCCATAGTTTGTTGTGATCCACACAGTCAAAGGCTTTAGCATAGTCAATGAAGCAGAAGTAGATATTTTTCTGGTACTCTCTTGCTTTCTCCATAATCCAGCGAATGTTGGCAATATGATCTCTCGTTCCTCTACCTCTTCGAAACCCAGCTTGTACTTCTGGTAGTTCTCTATCCACGTACTGTTGAAGCCTAGCTTGTAGGATCTTGAGCATGACCTTGCTAGCGTGTGATATGAGTGCAATTGTGCGATAGTTTGAACATTCCTTGGCATTGCCCTTCTTTGGGATTGGAATGTATACTGATCTTTTCCAATCCTGTGGCCACTGTTGCGTTTTCCAAATTTGCTGGCAAATGGAGTGCAGAACTTTAACAGCATCATCTTCTAAGACTTTGAATAGCTCAGCTGGAATACCATCACCTCCACTAGCTTTGTTGTTAGTAATGCTTTCTAAGGCCCATTTAACTTCACATTCCAGGATGTCTGGCTCAAGGTCAGTGATTATACCGTCGTGTTTGTCAAGGACATTGAGGTCTTTCTTGTATAGTTCTTCTGTGTATTCTTGCCATCTTTTCCTAATCTCTTCTGCTTCTGTTAGGTCCCTACCGTTTTTGTCCTTTATCATGGCCAGCTTTGCATGGAACGCTCCCTTGATTTCTCCAATTTTCTTGAAGAGATCTCTAGTCCTTCCCATTCTATTGTTTTCTTCTATTACTTTGCACTGTTCATTCAGGAAGGCCTCCTTATCTCTCCTTGCTGTTCTCTGGAAATCTGCGTTCAGTTGGGTAAATCTTTCCTTTTCGCCTTTGCCTTTCGCTTTCCTTCTTTCCTCTGCTATTTGTAAAGCCTCATCAGAAAGCCATTTTGCTTTCTTGCATTTCTTTTTCTTTGGTATGGTGGTGATTGCTGCCTCCTGTACGATGTCACGAACCTCTGTCCATAGTTCTTCAGGCACTCTATCTATCAAATCCAGACCCTTGAATCTATTCTTCACCTCTACTGTATATTCATCAGGGATGCGATCTAGGTCAAACCTGAATGGCCTCGTGGTTTTCCCAATTTTCTTCAGTTTAAGTCTGAATTTTGCAATGAGTAGCTCATGATCTGAACCACAGTCAGCTCCAGGTCTTGTTTTTACTGACTGAATAGAGCTTCTCCATCTTTGACTGCAAATTATATAGTCAATCTGATTTCGGTGTTGCCCATCTGGTGATGTCCATGTGTAGAGTCGCCTCTTAGGTTGTTGGAAAAGGGTGTTCGCTATGACCAGTGTGTTCTCTTGACAAAACTCTGTTAACCTTTGCCCTGCTTCATTTTGCTTTCCAAGGCCAAACTTGTCTGTTATTCCAGTTACCTTTTGACTTCCTACTTTAGCATTCCAGTCCCCTATGATGATGAGGACATCATTTTTTGGTGTTAGTTCTAGGAGGTGTTGTAGGTCTTCATAGAACCGGTCCACTTCAGCCTCTTCTGCATCAGTGGTTGGGGCATAGACTTGGATTACTGTGATGTTGAATGGTTTGCCTTGGAATCGGACAGAAATCATTCTGTCATTTTTGAGATTGTATCCCAGTACTGCCTTTTGCACTCTCTTGTTGACTATAAAGGCCACACCATTTTTTCTACGAGATTCCTGGCCACAGTAGTAGATATAATGGTCTTCTGAGTTAAATTCGCCCATTCCTGTCCACTTTAGTTCACTGATTCCTAGGATATCGATGTTCAGTCTTGCCATCTCATTTTTGACCACGTCAAACTTCCCTTGATTCATAGATCTTACATTCCAGGTTCCTATGCAGTATTGTTCTTTGCAGCATTGGACTTTCCTTTCACCATCAGACACATCCACAACTGAGCGTCCTTTCGGCTTTGGCCCAGCCGCTTCACTCTTTCTGGGGTTACTTGTACTTGCCCTCTGCTCTTCCTCAGTAGCATATTGGACACCTTCTGACCTGAGGGGCTCATCTTCCGGCATCATATCTTTTAGCCTTTTGATACTCTCCATGGGGTTTTCTTGGCAAACATACTGGAGAGGGTTGCCATTACCTTCTCCAGGGGATCACTCTTGGTCTGAGTTCTCTGCTGTGGCCTGTCCGTCTTTGGTGGCCCTTCACGGCATAGCCCACAGCTTCATTGAACTACACAAGCCCCCTCGCCACGACAAGGCAGTGATCCATGAGGGGTCAAGTCATGATTAACTTGATGCAAGTGATGCGTTTGTTTAGGAGAGCTACATCATTTGGCAGGCTGGTTATTTTTGCCAGTAATATTATATTTCCAAAGGTTGTACACTGTTGGAAGCCATACTGCATTCCAGACTGATGGAGGCACCATTTACAGCAAAGATTCTGACCATGCCATGAAATTGTTCTGGATGTCTTCTTCAGTCAAGTTCCCAGACCATACTTTTAGCTGTATTCAGATATTTGGCCTTTACCTCCACCATTTCTGCAGTTCTGAAGTTCTAGAGTGACTATATTAGGATTCACAGTGCAATCTGTAACCTTATCTCTAAAGAGTTTAGGAGGGCAAGTAAATCCTGCACTGGTGTATCTCAATGATACACCAATATATCCCCAAAATGTGCGACTGTATCTGAAAAATCTCACTGCTAAGCAATGCTGTAACCCCACCAACAGCCCAAAAAAAAGGGGGGAAGCCAGTGTACAGTACAATAAGCAAAACAAGAAACACCACTGACTGAAAATAAACAAGTATATAATAATCATATAAGCATAACATCAAGTATAATGTAAATCATTTGGCCAAGGTGCAGTAATGAAACATATAAGAAGAAGCGCCATCTATAGTCTTTCCATGTGTCTTGTTCCAGCATAGAAGCAAATATCAATTATCGAAGTCCAAATTGAAGTATATATCATCCTTGAAGTCCGTGTAATCCGGATGCCTGATGCCGCGTTTCGAATAATTCTTATTCAAGCATATACAAAGCCTGAATGGTTAGTCAAGGAGGACCCATAATCCTCCTTGACTAACCATTCAGGCTTTGTATATGCCAGCTCTTGAGATTGGGTCCCATTACAGAAATGCTTGAATAAGAATTATTTGAAACGCGGCATCAGGCATCCTCTCTCCAGATCACTGCTAGCATCTAATAAGCTAGGTGGCTTCCATGATATGAAATTAAAGGTTGCTGGGATGCATAGGAACTGAAGGAAGCAGTGATGCCTCCCCAAGTGCAACAGAGGCAGTGCTTATCAAAATGGCTGGCATGTGGGGCATCCACATTCTTGAAACATTCTTGAAAATGTTTACATTCAGTGTTTTCTCCTCAGACCATAGGCAGTTCGGGTGGCCCATCCCGTGTGCTCACATTTGATGAAACAAAATCCCAGCTGTGCCTGGGACCAGTGTTCCCTCTAAGCGGAGTTCGTGTGAGCTAGCTCACAGGTTATTAGCCTCCGGCTGATACATTTTTGTCTTAGTTCAGGAAGGATGGCTCCAGAGCAAACTAATTTATGCAACAGCCAAATTACTTGCTCACAACTTTAATGCCAGTAGCTCACAAAGTAGAATTTTTGCTCACAAGACTCCACAGCTTAGAGGGAGAATTGCCTGGGACTCCTTCCAGGGCTGTCTAGTACCAAGTGGGGGGTGATGTGGTTGGCCTTGTTTCCTTCCTTATGTGTGTACCTGTCAAAAGAAAATGCAATAGCAGGAGGGGACTTGAAACATATCTGTGAGGCTCCCTGATGTCTGTCTGTTCAAGCACTCCTTCCACTTATGCTACAGTCCTCCGCGCAGGGGCGTGTGTTTCCTTTGTTTCTCTGTGTTTGTGTTTCCTTTGTTTCTTCCTTTGCAGTGTATCTGTGTTGCCTTTGTTTCTTCCTCTGTAGTGTTCTGCGTATAGGTGGCAGCAAGCTGACTTTAGGGGGTTGTGTTTGCATGCCTCCCACAGCTTCCTATTGTAGGCATGTCATTGGCGTTTTGCATCATAATTGGTGGGTGTTGGCAGGGTTAGTGTGGAGACTGGTGCAATTGCCACACTTCCCACACTTTGATGCAAGCTCTTTTATTTACATTTGTCTCCTGCGTCCAGTGATCACAGAATACCCACGGGCTGTGCCGGTGATGCCCCCGCATCAGGGTCTTCGGATTAGGCTATCAGTCTCCATCATTAAGCAGCCTTTCTGATATCACATTGTTTGAAACCCCACAGATCATTCTGCCTTTAATCACAGACTCTTCCCTGAAGTGGCAGGTCTGGCAGCGTTTGTTCAGCTGTGTGACCTCCTGTTCTATAGGTTTAATCAACTGTTTTCATGCACATTAAAAGCCTTCTGTCCTCATTTTCTTTCTTTCTTTTTGGTGCAGTGTGTGTTCCACATTTACCCAGTGTTATATTTGGCTTCATATTTTGCCCTTCACTGAACTTGAAGTTTTTATAGACATCTAAAGCCTCTTTTCCCATGACGTGCCAGACTCAAGTTTGTCACGTTTCTCCTCAGCCTCTATTGTTTCTTGAAATACCCCAAAACATTGCCTGAGATTTTGTTTTTCTGTTGTGAGGTTTCCTGAAGAATGCCAGCTGGATGGTGTCTCCATTCCAGGCTTGGAAATTAACAGGACAATAGCAGTGCATCTGGAACTCTTAAAGAGGCTCTTGCATGACTTCAGCCTCCTCTGAAAGTGGGAATTAAAAGAACATGTACTCTCTTTCCCACTCAACACTTCTTAGACCCTATCATATTTTAGGGTTCAAACAAGAACAAATGCACAAAAGGGAGTAAGTTTAATAAGAAGAAATCTTCTGGCAGCTACTTTAAAATTCCAGTAAAGCTCAGGTTGCAGTTCCTAGCTCAAAAACTCAGTGAGCATCTCTAAATTCTTAATATTACAACAACGCTTGTTGTTGGGTTTTTTGAGACACTGCAGCCCATCCATTCAAAAATGATAAGGTATACTTTTTATTCCACCTTAAATATAAAATCCAACCCTTGAAAAGAATTGCAAAAAACCTCTCGGAAAAATATACCAGATGCACAAAGGCACCTCAGGGAAGAATAAGTTCTATAGATAGAACTTTGAGAACATCCTTCATGATCCCACTTACATTTGCTTATGCAGTTTACACCTGCATCGTGTTGGCAGAACATTCCGTTACAATGATAGCGTGAAAAACTTCCCCATTGCAAAAAGGTAGCCTTGCAGCTTGAATCACCCACAGGAGCTCTTCTCAGTTCTGTCCTTTCAAGCAGATTCACTGCCCTCTTACGATGGTTGCATAACAAGCTCTTGTGCAGCAAATGGATCAGGACAGATGGGTTCAAAGAAAGACCGAGGAGAGCTTCTCGAATGCCTCTGGTGAACTAGCACTGTAGGCACATCACAGAGGGTGTAATAGAGGAGGAAGCTGTTGCAATATAAAGGCTCAGAGCCATGAATCATGAAGCCTTCAGTTTGAATCTTGTCTCTGCCATTAACTCACTCAGTGGCCTTAGACATGCAGCCCCCTCTTAGCTCCTTATCTGCAAAGCAGGGAGAATAATGTTAACATATTTTACAGGGTTGTTTATATATATTAGAACATTTATACCTTGAGTTTCCACATGGCTAAAGGCCTAATTAGAAACATCCAAGCAAAAATAAAACCCCGTTTCACTCTCATCAGAATAAAATGCCTGCACCCTACACCCTATTAAATGCTCTGGTGAATAAAATAACCCTATGGAATCTCCTGAAAGTCTCCAGGGACAACGCTGCCCACAGCAACTCGGGAAGCCCATTTCATAGTCAGACAACCCATAGAGAAAGCATGGTGTTAGCCCAAATGCCTTATCTACGGCAGATGGCTAAATATTTAACGTGAGTGCGGGCCAGCTATACCAGGGTTTTGCCTGAACTCAGAGTTCCAGTAATGGAGACCACATGGGTGTTTTTCCAAAACAAAGATTCTTTTTACTGAAGGGTTTCAACGTCGCATACATACAAAATGATCAGTCTCACAGCCTCATACATACAAGTTCCTTTAGAATTACAGATTAGATATCAAAAATAGTTACTTAGTTACTTGGAGTTGGGAAGGTAGACAATTTGATTTATGCTCACCTGCGCTAGAAGTCTTGTCTGTTGCAGTGGTAGTTGGAAGGGAAGGAAAGGTCCCTGGGTTAAGTGCTCCTTCACATTGCCAGAACAAGCTAGCTAATGTGTGTGTCTAGAATGTCTCTGGCTGTACATCCCATAGAGATTCCCACAGGGAGCTTAATCTCAAGGAAAGATGGGAGGGGGGTAGCATGTAGCTAGCCAGCAGCAGCCCAGACTAAAAGCGTGTTCTGCATTATATAGTTGAAATCTCCAGGTGGGTGGCGCTCGCCAGCTCATGATCTCACCTTTCTTTAGGTCCATCCCATACACTACCCTTATTGGCTGCATGTGGGAAGGGGCAGGTTGCTATGGGTGGGGCGATATTTGAAATGTTATACTCTGTCTCCTGGAATTCTATTTGGCCATGTGTTCAGTCTCACCCCGAGGACATCTCTTTGTTCTGAAGATCGCTATCACTCACTCAAGGCACCTTCAACAGGAAATGGCCATTCGAATGCAGATCAAACCTTTGTAGAACATGGCATCCAGTCTCCCAGCAATGGGGGAATGTCAAGGCATTGCACTATGCCACTTTTTCCTCCCTGAGAAGCAGGGAGGATTGGCAAGAGTCCTCCCCCTAGAAATGGGTAGTGGCATCCCTAAACTGATATCTCTAAATGCTTAATATAAAACCACAATTATTTTTCCATGTTCTGCAGCCCACTAACCCAAAATGGTAAGGTATAGCTTTTATACTATCAAAAATATAAACTCCACATTGATAGAGATGGTTCTGTATGCTATCTCTCAGCACAGCAGGGGATTTTACAGTTATGATCAACTGTGCTGTGAGTAGATTCCTTTCCATGAAGTTCATGGTCCATACCCTCAGATGCACGCAGCCTTCCACTGTTTCTCCTTCTGGAGTATCTGTTTGAGAATTAAGTCAGGAGAACAGGTTGGACACATTGTTGACTGATTGACTTACTTACATATAGTCTGAGCAGTTCAAAAAAGTTAATGAATTTATCTTCCTGACAATACCACCAAGCAGAGAGAAGTGCTGCTATCCTTCAGGGGAAACTGATGCAGAGAGATAAATTGAATTGCCAATGGGTACTCAGAAAACCTCTGACAGAGTCTTTACTCAATGGCGTAGCCCCTTTGTCAAGGCCTGGAACAAAAAGTACCCTAGATCTAATCCAGCTCTCCTGCATCCTGCTGTTACAGCAGTGAGTGGAAGAGTTAGACCCTGATCTTCAATTTCTCTAGCTTTCATTAAAAGATTAAAAAAGAGTTTTTTAAAAAAAAATCCTAAAGATAAATAGAGCAAATTGCACTGAAATATAGTTTTATAGGTGAGCAAAATATTCTTTTGGATAAGTAATTTATTACCACTGTGCAATGCCTTTGTTAAGTGTTAATAAAAATAAATTACCTTAATGGG
This sequence comes from Gekko japonicus, assembly GCF_001447785.1. Lineage (NCBI taxonomy): Eukaryota > Metazoa > Chordata > Lepidosauria > Squamata > Gekkonidae > Gekko > Gekko japonicus. The sequence goes on along the minus strand of NW_015163111.1, from coordinate 410,674 downwards.
TTTGGAGGGAAATTGTTCTAAGGGTGGGAAATCAAGGAACTGATTTAAAAAATAACTGTTCGCATGACACTTTGAACTTCAGATTTCTTTTTCCTGGTACTTCATGAAACGAAGTAATTGTGCAATTAATAATACATTTGTCTTTCCTGTCTGAAGGGAAAAGAATAGGATTTTATTTTAAAGCAACATGTTCCATATAAATATTTCTAAAGCTACTTCAAGGTGAAAAGAAAAATGCCAGGCAGGAATCATAATCACACTGGTTAACAATGACAGGTAAACAGGACTGAGTTCAAAAGAAGACTCAGTGCCTGAAAGCAGCTTAGTGTAAAGTTATCCCATTGAGGCAAATGAGGGTTTTAAGGACTGCAATTTATCAAGTAAACAAGGAGGGTATGGTGTACTGCTGGCTGTCAGCACAACATCACAAACCCAGTGCTGTGCACACATGTTTTAAACCAGTAGTTTATTTTTGTTCTGTACTTGTATATAATTTACATTAAGGGAAAACAGAGACTGAACAATGAAACGCACAAAAATATGTTGCCACTGGGTTCATGCACATCACTTGGTACTTTGAAAATTCAGAGCCTGGAGGCAGGACAGCAAAATGCCATCTGCTGTGCCACTGGCCAAGGAATACCATCTATGGGGGAGCATAGGGTTGCCAACAGCCTGGAAAATAAATAATCCCATCCCTTTAATAGAGGATTAATGGGATGTTACATGCCAGGTGATGCGATTTACCTCCATACCATGAAAAGATTCAGCTGCTCATTTCTACACATTAAGCCGCTGTTAAAAAGAGACAACATTTTATGCCAGTGGCAGCCCCCGAGCCCTCTGCTTCTCCAGTCAGCTCAGGCTGCAATCCTGTGCCCATTCAGTTGAGAGTCAGCATCTCTGAACTCTGCGGTGGCTCACTTTGAGCTCTAAGGACCAACATATTAATTACATGGGAGATCTGTGGCTCAGTTTTCTGACATTTTCTTTAACATAAAGAGTACCTGCTTTGCTTTAGGAATGAACTGCTATGGGAGGAGGTTTACCCATTGTACCCCACATCCACCATTTCCCTGACAAGTATCTCTCCAGAAGAACTGCTAGGTGTGGTAGGGGGCAAGTGACAAAAAGGTACTTGTATGTTTTTCTATACCATGTTTAATAGAAAGCCTGGGAGAGCAAGGTCTAGTCCCCCACTCCCCCAGCATAATGGCCCAGATACAAATGGGGGGTGTCTCATGGCTACGTGAATGTTAAAGAAAACATGTCTGATTTGTCTCCCACATAACTTGTAGTTTGAGGTCAAATAACTTAGAGTGCCATTTGAAGCAGTTCTACTCACAATTGTACTGAAATCTACTCAGTGGGGCTTACTCCCAGGAGAGCTGTTCATTTGGTGGGTTAATGTTGTTTATTATCACCATGTATCCAACCTCCCATAGACTTAGCAGAATGGGACTTCTCCCTCCTGAGCCCCCCTCCCAAATTTGTTCCTAATGTTTAATGGATCCTCATAACAGCTCAGTCCATTTTTGTTACCTGTTTAGCAATGAAGAAAAGTAGGAGTCACACTCACCTGACAGGATACAACATTGGGCTCAGTAGACTCTTCAGCCTGCCCTAGTGCATTTTCTAGGCCATATGTGGCTAGGACAGTACAAACTCTTCATGGGCTGTGAGTGAGTATAATGTCCCTGAAAAAAGTTGCTACTCTTGTTTTGGATCATTCATAATTCTTCTGATTTTTTGCTAGGAAAGGAATATATAAATTAATTTCAGATTTCTCTTGAGGTCTTATTCTGTCACTGAGTACCCAAACTTGTTTCTAACTTCTCTTCAGATAAAATGTCAGTGATGATTCTAACTCTAGACAGCATGAAAGTATGGGGGAAAGGAGGGAGAATTTTTAGGTAGCTTTATTGAATGAACAGGAATGATAGAAATTGGAATCATTCAACAATAGTCCATTGATAAGAATAGTAAGTTGCCCTACTGATTAGAGGATATTCTGACAGTTCTTATATTATGTGGCTTTTCACAATTATGAGCTGTTGGATCAAAATATACTCTGGCAGTAATTAAACTTCAAACTAAAACACTTAGATAATGTGTTTATTGGCCTGATATATTTGCATGCATATATTTTATTAACCCTTCTCCCCCATATCAACTCAGTAAATTTCTTCACACATACCTCATGAATGAAGGCAGCGTGATCATGATCTCAGACCTAAAGGAAGTGACAGAACAGCTGTGAACACACCGGAGCTGACAAAGTTTTGAGAGACTGTGTGTAATTAAAAGAAAGCTACGGAAGTCAGGATGGGGCTTAAAATGATGCTAAAGTAAAGTGACTGAATGATTCAACACAAAAGTCAAGTTGAAAAATATCTAATACCAACAAATTTGAGGAAGGAGAAGCCATAGCTTATTTTTAAAACCTAATTGATTTTCAGCCCTGCTTTAAAGAGCTGGTAGTTGTTAACAGGGTTGTGTTGTTTTTTAAAAAAATTGATTTTGTGGAAATTAACAGGATTGTGTTTTTTTTTTAAAAAAATTGATTTTGTGGAAATATTTGAATGTTAATTTACTGTGATAGATATCCAAATTGGCAATAAGCTAGTCAGTGAAATCAGCCTAATTTATGTTTGTGAATCTTTCAGAGCTGGTGTGCTGTTGGGCAATGGGTGTAGGAATCTAGCACTGGATGTGGGAAACAGGTCCATATCTCCGTGCACCAAAGGGCTACTCTCATGGTCTGTAGTGTGCCAATCTCAAATTTACCACAGTTTTCAATCTGCCACATGAGGACATTGACAGCACTGCACTTTTTGGAGAAAAGATTGGATACATATGTTAAGAAGATGAAAGACTTACCTGTCTTATTTATCTCTCTTCCATCTTTTCTCTAAAGAGCTCATACATGGATTTTTCCTGCCCCACTCTATCCTCATTACAAATCAGTGAAATGGAGGAGTCACTGGCCCAAGGTTAGCCAAGGAGCTTCACAGAAGAGTGGTGACTTGAGCTTGGATTTTTTCTGTCTTAGGGGCATACTAGACATGACAACACCCATGGGTCGGCCCCATGGATGCCACTACCATTTGAAAGAAATTTTAAAATGTTGCCAGGGCCCATCACAGCACAGTGGGGTGAAGTGCTCTTGTTCCCTCCACAGACACCTTTTCAAATGTCAAAACAGCCATTTTAACACTTGACAAATATTGTTTGAGTTTTACAGTATCTAAAATATAATAGAGTTTGGTTGTATATTTCAGAGGCATGACAATATAATATACCAGCATAATTGTAAATTTCTCCTTATTAGGATTCATGTTGTTATTTCCTGAAGATCTGTTTATCTTTCCAACATTCCTCCAAGAAGTTCAGGGTTCAAGTTGAAAAATATCTAATACCAACAAATTTGAGGAAGGAGAAGCCATAGCTTATTTTTAAAACCTAATTGATTTTCAGCCCTGCTTTAAAGAGCTGGTAGTTGTTAACAGGGTTGTGTTGTTTTTTAAAAAAATTGATTTTGTGGAAATATTTGAATGTTAATTTACTGTGATAGATATCCAAATTGGCAATAAGCAAGTCAGTGAAATCAGCCTAATTTATGTTTGTGAATCTTTCAGAGCTGGTGTGCTGTTGGGCAATGGGTGTAGGAATCTAGCACTGGATGTGGGAAACAGGTCCATATCTCCGTGCACCAAAGGGCTACTCTCATGGTCTGTAGTGTGCCAATCTCAAATTTACCACAGTTTTCAATCTGCCACATGAGGACATTGACAGCACTGCACTTTTTGGAGAAAAGATTGGATACATATGTTAAGAAGATGAAAGACTTACCTGTCTTATTTATCTCTCTTCCATCTTTTCTCTAAAGAGCTCATACATGGATTTTTCCTGCCCCACTCTATCCTCATTACAAATCAGTGAAATGGAGGAGTCACTGGCCCAAGGTTAGCCAAGGAGCTTCACAGAAGAGTGGTGACTTGAGCTTGGATTTTTTCTGTCTTAGGGGCATACTAGACATGACAACACCCATGGGTCGGCCCCATGGATGCCACTACCATTTGAAAGAAATTTTAAAATGTTGCCAGGGCCCATCACAGCACAGTGGGGTGAAGTGCTCTTGTTCCCTCCACAGACACCTTTTCAAATGTCAAAACAGCCATTTTAACACTTGACAAGCCAGGAAGAACAAGAGGGTCTCAGCTCATCACACTGCAGGACAAATCATCAACCAGATCCACTCAGCATTTTAAAACCTTTTAAAATAGCAGTGGCATCTATGGGTCATGTCCTGTCTGAAGTCTCTTCAAAATAACTCAGAATATTGTTTGAGTTTTACAGTATCTAAAATATAATAGAGTTTGGTTGTATATTTCAGAGGCATGACAATATAATATACCAGCATAATTGTAAATTTCTCCTTATTAGGATTCATGTTGTTATTTCCTGAAGATCTGTTTATCTTTCCAACATTCCTCCAAGAAGTTCAGGGTGGCAACCATGGTACACTCCATCTCCATTTTATCTTCACAATGACCCAATGAGGTGGGCTAAGAGAGGCAACAATAACTGGCCCCAGGTCTGCCAATGAGCCTCAGCTTCATGAATGAATAGAGATGTGGCCCAAGGCCTCTCCAGTCCAACACTAAATCTGTCCACCACACCCATCCATATCACACCATTCTCTTTAGCCAGGGATCCATATAGCTTACTTTTGCCCAAGTTACCTGATAATGACATCTCTGAGCCAAACTCCAGGCAGTGTAGAGGATGATAATACAAGGAAGTGATTGGAACAGGTTTGATAGAGGGTTATAAAGAATGATTCATCTGTGTTACTAAATCTGGAGTGCTGCAAGAATATTTTGCGCTGGTAGCTCATCATGTAGGGATCTTTTGGGAAGAACTTCATGGCTGCTAATAAAAGAAGCCCTCATATTTGCTATAGGCTGTGAGTACTATAAAACTTTTTACAACCATGTAAGAACATTCGGTATAATATAGAATTCTATAAATACAAATGCTTCAAAAGAGCACTTTAAAAGATATCAAATGGACTACAACAGCCTGGTTGCTGCCACCCATCACATGGCAACTGATAGTTATGTAATTTTTTCAAAAGTACAAAGTGGAATTGTGAGTGAGCCCAACAATATAGACTAGATTGATATGCTTTCTAATACACTAGCAGACAATTGAAAGGATTTCTGATTGTTAAGCTTTGTATGGTCTTTTCAGTGTTTTTGTTCATTGTGAAAAGAGAATACCAAAAAAAAACAAAAAAAAACCCTCGAGGCCCTGAACTAAAGAGCATGAAAACAAATGGGTCTGTTTTCTTCAGGCAGATAGAGAAACTATGAAAGGATCTTGTACTGAAATAAATTCATGCTCTGCATATAATGGCTTAAAGAAGGCAATTGTATATGACACAAAATTAGAGGTGAACAAAGGAAAAGAAGAGGAGAACTGAAAGTGAATAGCTACCTAATGGAAGCTTTTCCTGGGGATTGGGAGGAAGAGAGTGAGATATGGACAAATGGTTTGAGAAAGATTAAAAATCATGAAAAATGTTCTTGCAGTTCACAAAAAAGTGCATATCAGTACATATGTCTATGTGCATGCATTTTATGACTATGGAAGTACAATAATAGCAACAATAATATGTACACACAAAAGACACTTGTCATGAGTTATTCTCTAATGTGACCAACAAAAAGGAAACTGGCTTGAGTCTCATTGACTGGGGTAACTAGGGTAAGGTGCAGTTTTAGCTACTACCTAATTCTGTCCCTAATTGACCCCTACATTTCCCATAAATAAATGGTCGCCATCCACTCCTGTGGGAAATAACCATAGGACTGCATTAGTGATATTGTTGTGGTAAAAGCAAAATCTGTCTGTAATACTGAAGAACTCTGCAGGGGACCTTACAATATATGTTTTCATGCAGTAGAGTCCACCCATCATAATTACAAACATTTTGCTGGTGATAAGAATAAGAATTATTTCACATTTCCGAAGGGCCTTTTTTGTGGAGGCTGACATTTCAAAACACTTCATTATCTCAGTGTACTCTTGGTGTAAAGTCAATCAAAGCATTAAGGTATACCAGTGGGTATTTGCCATACTATCTAGAAGCCTTAGGTGAGTCATGAAGCCCCTCCTTGCTGGGTCATGAGCCTTTACGGAGCTGCCATTTTTCCCTTTTAGAAAGAACTGCTGCATAGAAACCATCACCGTTCTCCAGAGAGTACTACCACCGGAAAACCGAGTGACTTCTAAACGGGGCCCAAGCCTTCACCTGCTATGTAGAATGTGGAGTTTGTTTTTCCTCTCTCTCTTGCATCCGGAATGGAAGTGAATTCTTAAATTGTTTTAATGTATTTTTATACTGTAATTTATATGCACTTTGTGCTCGTGTAAGCCGCCCTGAGCCTGCTTGCGGGAAGGGCGGGGTATAAATGTAACGAAAATAAATAAATAAATAAGGGAGCCATGTTTCATGCCTTTTTTGCATGCACACGGAAAAGACCGGTAGGACACCAAGGTGAGGTCACTGAGTGGCAGTGGCATATCTAGACTATTTGGCACCCGGGGTGAATAATTTCTTAACACCCCCTCCTCTATTTTTTTTTGCCGTCAAGTCACAGCTGACTTATGGTGATCCCATAGGATTTTCAAGGCAAGAGACGTTTGGAGGTGGTTTGCCATTGCCCACCTCTGTGTTGGCCCTGCTTAGCT
>NW_015163111.1:360941-403260 GCF_001447785.1 Gekko japonicus | reverse complement strand
TCGCACACCCGTCCCCCTCCCCACTTCTCCCCCTCCCCCTTCTTCCTTTTTCTCTCTCTCCCCTCCCCACTTTCTCTCTCTCTCTCACTCTGTTTCCCCCCTCTCTTTCTTTCTCTGCCCTTCTTCCCTCCCTTCTTTCCTTTGTCCCATTCACTCTCTCTCAATCTCTCTCTACCCTTCTTCTTTCCTTCCTTCCTTTCATACTTTCTCCCTTCCTTCCTACCTCCCTTCCTTTCTTTCTTTCCAAATTACTATCATTCCCTCTCTCCCCCCTTTCTCTCTCTCTCCCCCCTCTCTAACTCTGTCTCTCTCTCTCTACCTCCTCTTCTCCCTTCCCCCCGCCCTTCCTTCCTATCTAGGGCCCGTTGTCTACCGCCACAACGGGCTTTGCTTACTAGTAATAATAATAACGCCCAGAAAATAGATTTAGGTGGGTAGCTGTGTTGGTCTGAAGAAGCAGGACAAAGTTGGGTCTTAATGGTGCCACTGGACCCAAACTTTGTTTCAGTGTCCACAAAAGAAATTCAGGCAATGAAAAATGTCTTCTATTTAACACTATATATATATATATCCAACACACTATCCCATCACAAGAGCCAGTGTGGTGTAGTGGTTAAAGTGTCACACTAGGATCTGAGAAATCCAGGTTCAAATTCCCACTATCATGCCATGGAAGCTTGCTGGGTGACCTTGGGCCAGTCACATTACTCTTAGAGTAGTCCTGACCTGGATAGCCCCAGAATAACCTGATCTCATCAGATCTCAGAAACTAAGCAGGGCTGAGATGGAGGCAGGTAATAGAAAACTACCTCTGAACATTTCTTGCCTTAAAAACCCTACAGGATCACCATAAGTCAGCTTGGCTGCAAAAAACTTGACTGCAAAAAAAATATATCATCACACCACTCGTGTTCTGACCAGGCACTTGGGAGGACTTCTGTTCTCCATTTTGAAGCCCAAGAAATGACCATCCCAAACATCTACAAGGCATTTTTGAGAGCCAGGAGTCTGCCTTTCTGCAAACTTTTACTAGCCAAAGCATTACAAAATAGTGATCACAGACTTCACCAGACTGGATGTTAAGAAACACACTATCTCCCAAAAAAGGTGCCCCCATCCTTCATTGTTTCCAAAGGACTAAAGTCCAACCCAAGAATCACTGCAGTAGAAACTGAAGGGAGGCATTTTTGCAAGACAAGCAGAACCAGTGCAATGTACAGTGCCCAGCAAACCCAGTGTCCTTGTAGCAATACCAGCTGATGTCAGGCACAGAATAGCAATCCAAGCAAGAGGGGTTGGAAGCCCAGCAGAACCAGTGTCTAGCCAACCCAGTGTCTTCTGTTCATAATACTAACAAAGGTTTGGTACTATACTACTCTTAAATACATTCTGTCACCAAGCAGGATAGGGATGAGAAGGTCTTGAGACCAAGAAGTGGAAATAAAGGGAGGGTATGGAAAAATTAGGTGAAAGAAGACAGAAATGAATGAGAAATACGTGGAAAAGAGGTGGAGAGATTAAGAAAGGGAAAGGTTGTTTTATCTTGCTGTAACACCCTAATTAGGCACTGCGGTGGCTCAAGTGGTTAAGATGCTGAACTGCAGGCTGTGGAAGGTCAGTAGTTCAGCAGATCGAGACCCGAGTGTGCCGCATGATGGAGTGAGCTCCCGTCTCTAGTTCCAGCTCCTGCCAACCTAGCAGTTCGAAAGCAAGAAATTGCAAGTAGATAAATAGGTACCACCTCAGTGGGAAGGTAACAGTGCTCTGTGCGCCTTGGTGTTTAGTCGTGCTGGCCACATGACCACGGAGATGTCTTTGGACAGCGCTGGCTCTTCGCCTTTGAAACGGAGATGAGCACTGCAACCCTAGAGTCAGATTCGACTGGCTTTCGAGCAAGGGAACCTTTACCTTTACTAACACCCTAATTACAGCTTTGCAAGTTATGGCTGAGCTGGGTTCAAGGAAACGGAGAGAAAAAGGCTAGACTTTTTGAGAAAATTACCTTCAGGCTGGCAATTACTTTAGTAGCTATCAGCATGCTGGTTTGGTTGTACAATCTGTTAAGCAATATAAATTTACTCTTTTTGCATGACTTTTTGAGCACTTGTGGTCTGCGTTATTTGTGCACTTTTTCCTTACCCCATCTCTTTTGGTCTGCTGCCCATCGTCTTGGCCTTGACACTGGTGGGGTCTGGCTCCCCTGCTTTCTGTCAGATAACTCTGATGTTATGTGGCTTCATGTGACATGCTTGCAGATTAGTGGGTCCAGATCTAGAAAGGTTAAAGACCACCACATTGCACAGATATACAGGAAATCCATGGTCAGATCTCCCAATTTTTTATTTAATGTTAATAGCGGCTTGTGGTGATAATAGGGTTTCTATTTTGAAAAAGGTTAATCCCATGATCATTCTATTGCCCTTCCATACCTTGCTCACACAGAGAGTTGCTACCAGGCCTGTAGCTAACAAGGAGCCCATGGGGCCCGGCCCCCTAGCGTTTCTTCTGGGCCCCTTCCCTTCTGGGCTGCCCCCAAATTGAATTAATGTAATTAACTTTTATTTAATTAGCTGCAGGCCCCCCAAGGCCCCCTCTCTCCAAAATCCCTAGCTATGGGGCTGGTTGGTACTACTAAAGAAAATTCTAAGCAATCCAAATACAAATCTCTCACATTCTAAATTGACCCTAATTGTCCTCAATAATGCAGATGTGGAGTTGAGACCAAACCGCCTTGCCTAAGTGAATTCATGGCTGAGATGAAATTTCAGCTGGGACTTGCTGCTCACACTGGTAGCCTCTGCACGACACCAGTGTGCAGCCTATTCTTTTTTCTTTGCAGTTCCCAGAGCTGATAAATTAAGCTGGCTCAAGTCATTTTTTATTACTTCATGCTTAGAGATCTGTATAGAAGAGCATTTAAAAGTTAAAGCCTCCCTTGCTCACAAACGATATCCTTGTATGTTACTTAAGTATTAATCTTCAATATTGGCAACATTAATGCATTCATCCCTTGCCCTCTTTTGCTTTAATTAGCTGTTCTTGGAGACCAGGCATTAGTCTTTGATTTAAAAGCATTTCCTGAAATGGGGGCGGAGGGGGGAAGCAAGGCCTGCTTTTGGAAACCTTACTTTACTGTTCCTAATTTCTTCTGATGTTAATCACATCTTTTCAGTATGTGTTGACGATGCTGAAGATGAAAGTCATAAAAACAGGCCAGACAGAAGACAACATTTAAAAAAAACACTCTGTTTAATTAGCATCTATCTTTACAGACCTGTTTGATATACTCATTTAGATACTTACCCTTACTTAAAATCTATCACATCTCAGTTGTGTCTCTTCCAAGCTGTCAGCTAAACTGAATCTTTCTTGCCTAAATTTTGAAGAAAAAAATTAAAAATACAAGTTGTTGATCATGAGCATTATTTTTGTTTGAAGTTCAGCTCCCCTATATTAAGTAAGCTTAATTAAACTTGCTGCCAGAGAAAGCGTCCTTATCGTGTAGTACAAAGAAACACTTTCAGGCAGTCAATTAGTTCATTAGTTGGTTGAAAAATGTATACTTTATGAGCACCATTTCGTTTTATCCCTGCATACTCCTGTCTACTAAGCACTCCTGAACAACTGCATATGGGGTCTGTTACATAAATTGTTTGATTTGCCATTTTGTCTATGAGTAGGCCAATGTATATAAGTCTACTCAGACAGGTTGTCATGTACTTTAAGGATAGCTGCCATGAAACAATAACCAGAAATATCCCTGGGACTCCACATGTATAGAATAAGGATGAGTGAATGCTCCCAATTTTGTTTCATTTTAGTTTCTGTTTTTGTCAGCATATCCAGTTCTCTGCTTTTCACTCTTGATACTTGTAGAACTGTTTTATTGTGTATATGGATTGTTGTGTTTTTTATATACAGTAACTGTACAAACGACATTCATATGCACTGTGTATGTGTGTGCATATATGGGGACTGATTAAAGCACAAACAACACTGAAAAATACATCCTTTTACAATAAAAATTGAGCACAAGAAAACAGAAAATTGTACAAAAATATGAGTTCAAGTCACATGAGAGAAGCAAAAGTGAAATGGAGATATTCAGGCTGAAAAGCAGCAATGAGAAATCCAAAGCCCCCCTAGAGTCAGTTCGAGCAACCTGTGCCCAGGGCTTTATCCATCTTTCTATGGATCATTTTTGATTTGTACAACCTGAGGATGTGCAGAAGATTTTTGGATTCCTACCATGTTCTTCCTGGTTTGGGAGAGCTTCCAGATTGGAACTGGGCTATTAGAGTGTTCAGGTTATTAATGTCTTATTGATGGAAAATGTAATTCTAATGGGACTGAAAGAAACCACTGTTAAATAAATCATGATTGGACCTCATTGCTTAAACAGCTATCATTTAATTTCAAATATTCCTTTCTTAGATAAGGTGTTTGAGCATATCATGCCAGCCCACCTCCATGTTTTCCTAGATAAGACCAATTATATAGACCCATCAGAAAGGGACAATGCAATCGTGTCGATTCCTCTGGACCTCTAAGCAGGCTTTGAATCAATCCCATTGTTCCTGATAATCCTTATGGAACACCACCCTCTGGTGGCTCTGGTTCCTTCTGGAAAACAGATTGCAGATTCTGGGGGTGCTTTTTACTATGTTTGTATTGGCTTTTGTTTCTTTGGGAATCTGCTTTTGATGGAAAGGTGGGATATTAATTTTTATGTAAATGAATCAATGAAAGCATACGACATCAAGGAAGGTGGCTGGTCTAGGAAACTCCCTGAAATCTTGGCTTGCTGGCCTGTAAGACAAGGGAAAAAATAATCATACTAATGGGAATCACTGAACCAACACTTATTGTATTATTAAAAATTCAGTTAAAATGTTATAAAGATTTCAGTTTGTACAAGCTGACAAGCAGGGAGGCGGGGTTTGTGTGCGACCTGAAGTTATGTAATTCTAATGGGACTGAAAGAAACCATTGTCCCTGCATATTCCTGCTTGTTTGTGTGTGACCTGAAGTAGATGATACCATGACCTCTGATTCAAAGTGATGATACTGTGCCCGTATTCATTGTAAATTACTAAATCTACTTTGGAATTTAATCAAGAGGTTGTGGCGTTTCTTCTGATGCACACCACTCCCATTCTTTCTATATTATCTGCAGGGTGCATATATAGCAATAAATAAGGAATCAGAATACATTAATCACTATCCATTCCACCTTCTATTCTCATATTCTAGGGTTACCATATTTTGAAAAGCGAAAAAGTGGACATATTTTCTGACTGACTATTTCAAAGAAGTATCACTATGGCAAATCTCATTTTAAATAGCCCTACTATTTAAGCTGTGATAAGTCTACTCACTAGGAATATTCCTAACCTCCAACCAAAAAAGTGGACATTTTCATCAGTATTTTTAAAATAGCCCAAAAGAGGATGGACACACATAAAAATAGGACATGCCATCTAAAAAAGAGGACATCTGATAACCCTACCATATCCCCAAAGCCCATATTAAGATATTTGCAAAACCTTTGTATACACAGGAAGTGTTGCTGGTATTTTGAAAGTGTGAAGGCTTTAACCAATAAATATTCATGAAGTGACTAGGAGAGATGCAAATGCTCTTAATTAGAACCACGCTTCATAAAATGAGCTCACAAGTCAAAGGATTCATGTGCTCCACAACTTGGAGATACGCAAGGAAGGGGATATATAAGAAGCAGTGTAGTTCTGACCTTCTATATAATACAAACTTTTGCATCCATATTTTAATTGATGAAATAGAAACAGTGTCCAGTTCAATCATCCATTTTGTCTGGTATTGTCTGTATAATTTCAAAATATTGTTATTAAAATACTATCAAAAAGTTTCAGACATGTATAAGAAACAAGGCAATCTTGGAGTGATCCAGCCAGCTGTACAGACCTCTAATACTTTACATACAGCTTAAGAACATGAATATATTCTCAGTCTGGATCTGCTACATGCTCATCACCACAATGTGATTAAAGCCCGATGACCATTTGTTCTCTGCACAAGTTAAGGATATATACCTGCCTTTCTCTCTTGTGGTTTCCAAATATATCTATTCCAGACTTGTTCCACCCTTCCTCCAAGGAGTTCAGGGTGATGTATATGACTTTCCCAGTTCCAGCAACCTTGTTAAGCAGGTTAGATTGAGAGAGGATGACTGGTTCAAGATCACCCAATGACCTTCCTGGGAACTTGAACCCAGTCCTTCTAGTCTAAGCTCAACTGGCATAGTTCCTTGCCATTCTTGCCATTCTTTGTGTGGATTTCCAGAATTCTTGAAGTCTACTAAAAATGGTTTGATAATATGAAATGTGTGCCTTTCCCCTTTTTGTAATCTCATGTGAAAATCTCGTGGGATTAGGAACATAGGTTCTCTTTCACTGTATTTTGTCACAGTTAATCTATTTAATCACTTTGCATGCTAAAATGCTCAGATTTGATCTAGAGTCGATTATATGTACGAGTACTTGCTCAAAAATGTGTATTATTTTCATGTACATGAATATTCATGTGTACAATCAGTCATGGAAAATGCATAGATTATAATGCCAACGACTAACAATTTGAGGAAGAGTTGGGAAATGGAAAGGACCTTTATTCCTATCATGCTGCCAGCCTTCTGGACACACTCACTGCCAGATCCACTGGTCTCTCTGATGTGGAGTCACTCATTTTGTGCTCATTATAAGAGAACTGCAGTAAACCCAACATGGCTCCCATTTCAGTGGTCAGTAATGATTGTACCCCGCAAGATTCCCTTGGCTAGGAAGTAGGGATGTGCATGAACCAGCTCATGAACTAAAGTCAGTGATGAATTTTGGGCAGTTTGTGGTTTGTGAACTGAAATTCAGGGCAGGTCAATTGGCACAAACTTTCCATGAACTTTCAAGTGGTTTGTGGTGGTTCGTGAAAGGATACATGTCCAGACAGTCTCTGTTCAATCAAAATGTTTACCAATCTTCAAAGCAATGCGGGGGGCAGAGGCGCATCAGGGGAGGTCCCCTGAGAGTTTGTTGTCTCTAGCTTGCACAGGGTCTGCTCTATACACTCCTGAACTTGTGCCTGTAATTTCCCCAGAAAGCACTTTCCTGGTGGCATCTTCTTTGGGGAGCCGTATCTCAGACCCCATAAATCCAATCCTCACCAAACTTGGAGAGAAGGTAGAGGAGAATCAGCCAAAGATCACCCGAGAGTTTGGCATTTCCAGCATGCTGGGGGTGTATTATATCACATTATGAACCTCAAAAACCAAAGCAGTTCATTTGGTGCCTAAACATTCATGACAGTTCATGGCTCACAAACCAGGTATGCCACAAACCATCTCGACCTGCATTTTCCCAGTTCATGCCCATCCCTGCTAGGAAGTTCTCTTTAAAGCCTTGATAGGACTTGTCAGTGGGAGAATGAGCCACATCTGGGAGGGGGTCATTCAGATGAGGATGGAACACTAGAAAGTAGTACAAGAGGTGGTGTGTGTGAGAGAGAGAAGGAGGCAGATGAGAGAGAAGATAAGTTTGGGTCCAGAAATTTTGATCATGTACAGGTACAACAAGCCTCTGGGCCCTGGTGGGGCCCTATCCTCAGAGCTTCTTGGCAGGAACCCCAGCATCTACCTGCCCTAGTGACAGAACTGTGGGCTGGGCAATGACTGTACAGCAATGGCTATTTGGTTTCTTCTTGTTTGCTGGGATGGAAGCCCAGTGGTACAACATTCGCCTGCCCCCAAGAGATGTCACAGATGGGCATCTGAGAATGAGAAGAAATCATGTCCTGTCACATCGTGCTTCAGAAACCTATAATTCTGCTATAAATAATATCAGTGTCCATCTTTATTCCTACAAATATGGGAAGCTGCTGATGATTGCGGGGGCTGATTAGTGACTAGAGACCAATCAGTACTGGCAACTGAAGGAGCCCTGTTTGTCTCTGGGGTTTTGCAAGGTTGTCACATTTCACAAAATATGTGGAAGTAGATGCAACAACCCTGAATAATGCTTATTTTTAAACCCAGATGTTCCAGGTGAAGCAATACTAGCAAAATGTCACTGTGTTTTCCTTGAGGTGTCTGTTGCCTTGGATTTTGCTCCAGGCTGTTTCGTGTGATAATATGAAATGATAATGACACACATTTTGATTCCAATGAAATTCTGTAGTTTATACAGCTGGGGGGAAAAAAGGTGGTACCACTGATATGGAAGTCCCATATCACTCTTTTATATTTATAGGTGATAGAGTACCGACTGCTGATATACTGAGGATATGAACAACACGTATGTTCGAATGGGCAAAACCTGAGACAATTCTAACTGAAAGTCTAAAGAAAAAAATTCTGTTACATCAGACTGAATCTATCTTTTCAGATATAATCTAGCTGTGAATGGAAACATCCCTGGTTCAAAGCTTTGCCACGAACAAGCTAACTTTAAATAAACCAGAATTATCTCAGCTGGACCATCATTTGACAAAATGGAAATTATGATATTGGCACAGGACCATTGTAAAGGTTAGTTTGTGAATATATGTGAAGTGCTTTCAACACTTGAACAGTATTATTAACTTCTTAGTCATACAAGAGCCAGCAGCATCCATTTCTGCAAGCAGTGGGGGCCAGAGAGGTGACATGGTAGGGAGTAATCATCTGTTTTCACTGGACACTGACTGAGAGGAGCCAATGCCTTTAAAGGTGAACAACATGAATCAAAGAAAAAGGCAGTGGGCAGATGAAGCCTTCTGTGTGTAGGTGCATCATCAGTCCAGACCTGCATGGGTCGAACTGTCACCAGCTGCATACCTGTGTAATGCTGACTTCTACTGTCTCTGACACCTGTTGCTAAAGGTGTAGAAGATGTATCACTTCAGTAATTCTCAATGGTGTCAGTCAATTATTGCCTACTCCACCACTTTACCAGCCACTTCAACTATCCACAGTGCAGGACTTAGATCTGGATTCAAAATTCAAATCCAACGTCTACTCACTTTATAGGCTTGGCCAAGTTACAGCCTTGAAGTCTTACTACACCATCCACAGGTAATGGAAAAATGTTGTTGTTGTTCAGTCGCACAGTCGAGTCCGACGCAGGTAATGGAAAAGAGATACCTACTTTTTACAGTGCTTCTGAGGTCAACCACACTTTTGACTGTACAATATACATGCTACATACTGATCTTCCGCTGTCCTCTGAAGTTGGCTCAATTTCATGTTCGTTGCGTACATACCTACTTTTTACAGTGCTTGTGAGGTCAACCACACTTCCGACTGTACAATATACATGCTACATACTGACAACACTTTCCTTTGATATATTTTACCCAGATTATGTGAAATTAAATATATCCTTTCACTGTGGCTAACTACTTAAAAAGTCACACAGATTACTAAAAACTATTGAAACACCTGCCCTGACCTGGATAGCCCAGGTAAGCCCGATCTCATCAGATCTCAGAAGCTAAGCAGGGCCGACCCTGTTAACTATTTAGATGGGAGATCTCTAAAGAATACCAGGGTCAGGAGGCAGAGGCAGGCTATCAAGCCACTTCTCTGAACATCTTCCATGCCCCAGTAGGTGTTGCCAGAAGTTGCCATGACTTCCAGGCACAAGCACACACAGACATATGCACACACACACACACATACACACTAGTGCAAAAATGCAAAAAAACAAACAAACCCAAACCCACCCTATTGAAACACCTTCGACCTCTGTGGAAGTATACAAGAAGTACACTGCTGTACTATGCCCACATAGTCTTTGTACTCGTTGACTCAATTGGTTTAATTTGTACATTGAGTGGCTTGTTATAAATTGGAACTACTTAAGAATATTTATTTTATCATAAAATTATTATTACACTGATATCTGACACACAGGAAAGGATCCTATTCCTTGCAAGGCTTTAATGGTACCACTGTGTATGCCCATGTTTCAGCAGCAATTTGAACTGTCATAGACAGCAAAACTCAGATCTAGTCTAGTGAGCAACTGTCAATTTTGTGTGCTTAGGCCTCAGAGGGTGCATCTGAGGCATACCATGGAGCAGGGATGAACAAGATGATTCCTGGAATTGGTACAGTGCTATGAAATCTGTGAATTTGCAAGGTCTGGCATAAGTGCTATTAGGCTGACTTTCTGTCTCTGCCTGTCAACAGAGCAGTATTTTCTGCATGCTATACTTCAGACTTCATCTTCAGTTCAAGCTGCTAATCTCATGGATCCTGGGGTGGAAACCCCCCAGTCTTAGATTCAAGTACTAACAAAGCACTGATTTGAAAGGAGATTTCCTAGACAAAATCCAACATTCAACCCAATAATCATTAGCCCTACCACTAACAAACATTTACTGTTCTAAGGGAAAATGCAGTGTCATTTTCATTCAATGCCTGTGGCCCACCACATTAGAAGTGGTAGAGTGCCAATTATCCACTGATCACAAGTACATTTCATTGGTAAATATGCTGAAAGTCCTAGAATTTCTGAAGTGATGGATTCCATCATAAAACCTGTGGACAACTGACCATAGAACTCATCTTCAGACATGGAACAAAAACAACAATCATAGAAATTGACCCATATTTTCCACTGTACAATGAGCTGAAAGACTTCACATTATCAGACATAAATATTCAGAATTTATTATCTATCATTTAGGAAACTTTCAGTAGAAACATACATAATGTTTGTTTTTCTTGTCCAATAGGCTGTTCAGTGATCTTCTATAATGGATTTAAAGTGATCTGAATCCCATGTCAAGTGTTCCAAAATGCCTCATCATAATGAGGCCAGAGAAATAGCAATTTGGGGATGTGTGACATCCTGGGGGAAAAAAATCAAAGTACAAATTCCCCAAAAGGAAAGCTGTTAGTTTGATAACATGAATCACTTGATGACACCTTCACAGTTCTTATAATTTAGTAACTGCCACCTCTGGCTAGATGTTTTCCCAACCATCTGTTTGTGAAAGGTTGGTGGAGGTGGAAGAAAATACGTAGACCATCTGGAAAGATTTCTTCAACACTTAAATTACATTTATGACCAGATTGATAGCAGGTATTATCAGAAGCTCCACCTTGATAATGCAAACATATCATATTTTGGTCTCATATTAACTTTGATTTAAATCAACAAAATGCTGTCGTTTAAGAGAGGCCAAAGCCAATGATCATACAGATCACAAGAGCATCAGTAACAAAAGTTGCCAAGAGTTCTTATTAAAAGGTGTTTTTATGACCAGGATTTATGGACAAAGTTAGATTTTTGTATGTTTTGATAAAAAGTATTCACATTTTGATCTGTGGAGCCATTATTCCTGTTATTTGGCATTTTCACATAGTAAAGAATATTAGCTGTCTTGCTGGGATAAGCCTGCCACCCAGCCAACATCACCCTGAGGCCAAAGATCAGGAGCAGGTAAAAGCTCCTGGTTGAGGTCCTGACCAGCAGGACGTAGGGACAAGAGAAGAGAACTCTTGTAGCAAGAGTTTGCCCAGTACTGGCTGTTGGAATAGGCAATGTCTGGTGTACAAAGAAGAAGAGAAGACCCTGCAGGGGGCATCCTTGTGACAATTAGAAAGGATAGAAAGGATAGTGCCTTCTCTCCTATTAAGTGTCATTCCTTGTCTGTCTCTAGATTGTTACTCTTAGGGTGCGTTCAGACAGCGCGTTTCAGCCGGCATAAACTGTACTGGTTGGAACCGTTGCAGTTTATGCTGGCTGAAACGCGATCACACTTACCTCCTGTCTGCAGAGCCCATCGCTGTATGCCCGTTCACACACAGCGGGCATCGGCAGTTTGTTGTGTTTTTTTAAACTCAGTTTGCACATGCGCATAGGCAGCCATCCACAGAATGGCGATCTTCGCGCATGCGCAAAACACCCCGTCCAGAAAAGCATGCCCTGAAGAGAGGACTTACCTTTAAAGTTTAAAGAGCAAACTGGCCTCCCTGAGGTCCCGGACTCCTCTAAAACTTTAAACTAAGGACCTTTTCTTTTCTTTTTAAACAAATTCCGGGGCAAAGCTTCACCCAAGCGCATATCGCCGACCTAAAAAAAAAAATGGTGGGCGAAAATCGGAAGCCTCGGGCTTCCGAACGGAAGTGGCTCTACAATGGTGGAGAGTGATCAGACGGGGGAGTAAAGCGATTACAACCATTGCACTCAGGATACCACCAGTTGGGGACCTAGTGGCAGAATACAATGGTTTAAAGCTCTTTGCAACGGTTAGGGATGGAAGGCAGATGTTCGCCGTGTGTAAGTAAGTACACTGATTCCAACCGGCACCTATACCGTTGTAAATGCCCCGTCTGAACGCACCCTTAGGGCAATATCTTGCTTCTGCTTGGAATTTTCATTTACTCTCTCTCTCAGCTAGTGATATAGCTAAAACCTTATCTCTATCTCTCCTTTTCCCTATCAAGTATGTTCATTCCTGAATAAACCTTTTTCTATACTTTAATCAGGTTGTGCACTTTTGCTATGTTAATTACTCAGCCAACACTGGTTGCCTACCAGTACGCATGGTTAACATCTGACAAGATCAATAATCCTCTTGGTTCCTGGATGCAATACTCTTTCCATTACCATCTTGTAATTCAGCCCCCCACTCTCACCATAACCCTCACTATGAAAAAACGAAGAGGGAATTCATCATATCTGATGTTTTTGTTTAGTCCTACAAGTCCGTTTTCAATCCTCTTGGGAGAAGGCCATTCATCTTAAACTGCATAATTTGGGCTTTTCCTCTGAATTTATTCTGCAATTGGGTTTTGATCAAGCAAAATCAATGCTCAAACAAAGGTTGTTCGATGTAGAGCAACAAAGAGAGATTATCAATGTTCCAAACTTCCTGATATCAGAGAAGCTTAAATATGCTGTTGCCCCGGGCACCTTATCTCTCTGTCCTGGAGGTACCCAGTCAACAGAGAGCTTTTACTTCTGTGAGATGGAGAGTCCTCCCCTCTGAAGTTCTAGAGGGGAGATACAAAAAGACTCCCATGAAGGAGAGGATTTGTCTGTGTGGTACTAAACAGGTGGAATCAGTCAAGCATGTAATGTTCCACTGTCGCTTCTATCAGGAAGTTCATTCTAATATAATCTCCTGTCTACTTAATAATTTTTCAGGATGTTCCGATGTTTATATTTTAAAGAAACTTTAATGGGTGTTAATCAACAGGTTACCATTAGCTGTGCCAAAAAAAATTCAGTAGCCTGTAGAATTTGTAGAGAAACTTTATATACAGATTTTAACTAATTGTTGCCAATAGATCAGATCAATTTTACTTTCTAATGTTTTTACTGTAAAGTTTTTATTTTTGACTTGTATCAGTCGTTGGCCAAATAAAGAAATTGATTCATTGACTGATTGATTAAGCAGTTTCATTACGCCTTTTTATATACAATGTGAGGGTCTTGACGGGTATTCCCCAGTCTATTCCTATGGGCTCATGAATTACCAAACTGTACCTCTGTTTTCTCTGTTTTGCCATCATGCTTCCAAATGCCAAGTTCCAATTCAGCTTTTGCTGGCATATTTTTCATTACTCACCTTATTTAATAAAGTGTCACTTGAAAGAGGGGGTGATAAGCTTTCTTACACTGATTCAAAGGAATGTGGAGCCCTTCTTCTTTTATTATGCATGCTACATTTGAAGCTAATGAAGCATAACCTCTGAGCTGATACTTTTAGAGATGAAAGAGACATCTTGTTACATATTCTATTTATTTCATCAGCTCTGCCATAGCCAACACAAAACACAATGATTGCCTTGCACTTCAGAGCTGACAGCGGATGAGCATTCTTGCTGAGGTCTTGTCTAATAGTTTCTTAGCTTGTGCAGATTTTAAAGATACTAACTATGAATGAAAGTACATGGGGGGAAATGGGTCACGACATAATGCTACATGTAATTAAGAATCATAGGAAGAACATTCCTGACTGATCTGTTGTGAATCACTGAATAATACAGCTGGAAGGGACCATACAGAAAATCTAGTCCAGCCCCCTGTATATGCAGCATCAGCCTAAAACAGCCATGACAAGTATTCATCCAGCCGCCACTTGAAGCCTACCAGTAAGGGGGAGCTCACCACCTCCCTAAGCATCCAGTTCCACTGCTGAACTACTCTTATTTTACCTTTCCACTTGTAATTTAAACCCATTCTTGCGAGTTCTCTCCTCTGCCGCCAACAGGAACAGCTCCCTGCCCTCCTCTGAGTGACAGCCCTTCAAAGACTTAAAGAGAGTAATCGTGTCCCCCCTCCAACCTCCTCTTCTCCAGACTGAACATTCCCAGCTCCCTCAGCCTTTCCTCATAGGGCTTGGTCTCCAGGCACCTGATCATCCTCATTGCTCTCCTCTTCACCCGCTCCATTCTGTCCACATCTTTTTTGAAATGAAGCCTCCAGAACGGCACACAGTACTCCAGGTGTGGCTGACCAATGCGATGTTCGTTGGGACTATGAAATCTAGTGATTTGGATATTATTTCTCTGTTGATGCACCCCAAGGTCGCATTAGACTTTTTTGCTGCTGCATCACACTGACTACTCATATTTAGCTTACAGTCCATCCATACCCCAAGATCTGGTACACACACTGCTGTCTAGAAGTGTATCTCCCATCCAGTATGTATATATGGTATGATTCTTTTTTCTGCTTATGTGCATTTTCAGAAGTACTACATGTTTTTTACTCCCCTTTCCCTTATTCTTTTAATTTAAAAACTGTGGCATTAGCTAATTTTACTTCCATTGAGATGTTGTTCTCATGAACAATAAATTTATAGATAAAACCAAAATAAAGACCCAGACTTGAAACCAAAACAAAATACCACATTATCTTCTTCATGTTATACAACATTTTTTCTAGCTACTAAAAGAATCAAAGAGAATAATACATCATACAATAGAATAAACAGTGCTGGAAGAAGGCCAGATCTATCTTTGCGGCCTATGTAAACGGAGTTTTTAGGTGTCTATTTTATTCCAGTACTGTTAGCCAGCTGAGGAAAGTAAATTCTATCTCCTAGGAACAGGGGAAGAAGTATCAGATATATCTGTTACCATTAAAATTAATTTCCAAATGCACAGTCTATGAATGGTATTTTTAAGAGTCACTGCTTTTGTGCTGCAATAACATACATTTTCTTTAGCACACTGCATAAAACATCATAAATGTCTGTTAGCTAATGGAATCTATATAGGTTTTTCAGAATGTAAATATATACCTTTCTTTAGAATAAAAACAGTATTTTAAGGCAGTTGCAAGCTCCAGGTATAATTACAGTTATAACATATCCTCATACTCTGCTGTAACAAATATAATGGCATGAATCCCATGGAAAATTTCTGCTGAAGGAAGGGATTTTTGTCAGCAAAGTAGAACTTCACCTCCACCCTCCTTCGGCATCTCAAAATGCCCCCCCAAATGCTTCTCCAAGGGGGACAGGGCAACCCCAGGAGAAGCATGGGTGAAGGCAGGGGTCTGAAGCAGGAAAGGGGAATGAATGAAAATTGCCCTTCCTTACATTTGTGGAAATTTTTTTGCAGGATTCATCCCTTTGCTAGTACTTGAATGACCACTACTTACTGGTTATTTAGACCACCAGCCGAAGATCCTCCTCACAAGCTTCGCTCTCTGTGCAGAGGTAAAGCACGGGTAGGACTTTTTTGGTGGTAGCACTTTGTCTGTAAAATGTCCTTCCCCTTGAGGCTCACCTGGCACCTACCTAACTCTTTTTAAAGCACCAGGTCAAGTGTTTCTTTTTACCCAGGCTTTTAACGGAGGGTTTTTTAGTTTCTTGAGTCATTGTTACAGTTCACTTCCACTTTGAGAACTGTTTTATGGTAATAACTTTAGGCTGCTGAATGTTGTCGTTATACTCTGGCTGGGGCTTTATGGTTTAATTTTAATAATTGTTATATCTATTACCTGTTTATCAAATCTGTGATTAAACACGGCCTGTGCAGTAGAAACAGAAAGGCCTAAAGAGCTAGACTGGCAAATGCTCATAGCTGATGCCACCCAAGTTTGCTCACCTATTAATCTGCGTTTTGTGCCTTCAATTCCCATTTCCTACACTAAATATTTGTCCTATCTTATGATTCTTGCTTATTGTAGGTTGTTCTCCTTAGCCCATTTTAGCATGCTCCCTTTAGCAGAGGTAACTGGGGAATCCCACATGAGCAAAGGTTATGTCTCTGGTGTTCAGGTTGTTGAATCCATTTCAATAATTTTTTTTGTTTGTTTTCCTGCAAGTATGTTGTTGAACAAAGAGCATCTGACAAAGTGTGCTTGCACATGAAAGCTTATACTGTCAATAAAACTTTGTTGGTCTTAAAGGTGCCATTGGACTCAAACGTTGTTCAGAGAGCAATTGCATTAGCTTCATGTATGGCTACCCATCCAGGCCATTCTGTGGATTGTTATCTGCTAAATCACATTTTGGGGTCAGACAAGAGGACTACAGAGACAATGGCAAAATTCATCTCATGGACACTGAAACATTGTGACTGAGTCTTGCAGCTATCCTGACTGAGTGGGTTCAGAGGGCTGATATAATACAGATAGTGGACTTATTAATATTTCACTTGACTTCTAAAATGTATTCGTTCCATCCTTTTATGATATAAACTTTTGAATTTGAATTGTGTGGATATGCTTATTGTATTTTAGCATGAGTAAGTCTGACAAGCTGTTGTGCTTTATGGACTATTTTATTGAGAATAAACTGAATGGAGATTGAGACTTGTTATATTCTTTCACGATTTCATTTTATTTTACATTGTGAGTTGCATCAAGCGGGCCAGTGGAGAGGCAACATAAACATTTTCTAATTAAATAAATCACATGATTAAGAGTAAATTAACAAATTCATACTCAACGTTTGATGAGTGTAATACCATATATGAATCAGTCATTCTGGATTGATCCACAAACAGAACACTTGTATCACCTCACCTGGCACCAAATACTTTGCCTGTGGAATGTCCTAAATGTGCCAGTGGAATGCTCAAACCACTGTAGGTTGTATATATGTTGACTCTCAACATTTATGACGTGCTCACAGTGTCACTAATGGAAATTCCAATCAAATGGGTCTCTGATGCATTGCACTTCATACATCAGTTTTTCCAACCTAGGCTAGCAGCAGTTGAGTTGAAAACCAAATTCCGTGGGAGCCACATGTTCATATATTATTAAGCCTGTATTGAAACAGCTTTTTGATGGCTCTTGCATTGCCTTGATAATATGCATTGGATCTGGTGTTTTGATGCTGAGTAATGCACATATTTGTGAAGTTAAATCAGCCCATCATTCCCAAAATGAGATTTGAACATAGCTTCTCATTTCACAGCCTACCAACAAGTTCACGCTGTAACTCAGTGCTTTATGATATGCCACAGTTACAAGATCCAAGGCTGCAAGGCCAAAAGGTCCTCTTTTTCTCTTCCCTCCCCACAATGTTTTTAGGATCACTTACATCAGTGCAATTCCTGCTATCAAGTACTTTTAAGGGAACAAAATAATGTGGGATGGAGTCATCCAACCTGAGAAATACTCTTATGATACATAAGACATTTGAAAAGAGTTGTAAAAAGTACATTTTTCTGTTTTGAAGAGTACTGTATGTAAACTATTTTATTTTATAATACCACAATAAAAAAGATGCACAACCTTCAATGCAGGGAATAGTTTGCTGTTGCCAAAAATTACTAGAAATAACATTTTTTGTAGCACCTTGCATTTCAGAGGCTCTCTGCACAGTTTGAAATAATTAAAGGTTCAAGTGAATTTTAAAGTGCAACTGCTGGTGCTGAGTTCACAGGCTGCAGTCTTGAACAAGGGCAAGGCTCTGATATTGCCTGCTTACAAGCTGCATGAGAGAATAGAAAGGCCAGCTTACTTATTCTTCTCTACACTGGATCATTTGCTTGTAAGCACAGAACAAATGTTCAGTGGAAGGAGGTGGGGATAGGCATACCTACCAACCAGGAAAACAACAAACAAGTAGTAACCATGTCAGACTGCTTGAAAACCATTTCCCCACCTCCCCACCTACCTTTTTGCTTAAAAAAAAGATGTTCACTGTAGGTAAACGGATTTTGCAGTGAATTGTGACCAATGGATGCATTAGAATTGTACTGGATTGTGGCCATGAGGTATTGTGGTCGTAGATGCATGGACACATGAAATTGCTGGATTCTGACACGCCTTCAATAAAGCCTTACTTGATGGAACAAGGTACTACATGAGGGGCCGGGGTGTTGGTTATTACGTGGAATTGTGTGGGTGTGAAGTGCCATCAAGTCACAGCTAACTCATGGAGACTCCATAGGACAGAGGTTTTGAAATCATTTGTTATGAGGGCTGGATCTGACATAAATGAGACCTTGTTGGGCCAGGCCATGTGTGTCATAAAATGTAATGCAAGGTATTGGATATCTCTCCTTCTATATATACAAAACAAAGTCCCCTCATCGTAAAATCGCTGGACCTAGGGACACCAAATTCGGGGAGAGCACTCCCACTGTTGTGTAGGTGCTCGCTAAGAAGGGATTTTTAGAAATTCGACCCCTAAGTGGGTCAAAAGGGGGGAAATGGGCTCCCCCATTGATTCCTACGTGGTTCCTATGTGGTTGCTAGGCAAGGAAGTGAAGCCAAGCTAGGAGGCCCCTTTCATTGCCCAAGCTGCTTGCCTCTCCCTCCCCTGCCGCTGGAGCAGAGTCTCACAGCCACCCACCCCCAGCAGCGGTCCCACAGAGCTCTTGCCCCCACCTTGCCTGGGCTGCTGCTTCCCTTTCCTCACCTGAACGGACACCTGCTTTGCGTGGCACCCCTTCCATGGGGGGGGGGGAGAAATGAACAGGAGCGGGGGACCACCAGAGCTTCTCTGTGGCTGGGCAATGTGAATCTCCTCCTGGGTGTCCTGGAAAGCACCACTTCTTAGGGTGCAGTGGGCGGCCTGGGGGCACAACTTGCCACCCCCACATGCCTTCCCCTTGCCTGGCACAAAGCTCTATCTCAAAGCCCTGCTTGAGGTCTCCATCCCCAGCAGCCTGTTCTGCCCCAGGCACTGTTTCAGGCAGCTACCAGACTCCTTCAGGTGCTGTGTACCCCCCCCCCATTCTCGCCAGCCGGAGTAGTCTCAAGTGGCGGTGGCAGCAGCAGCAGCAACACCAGGTGAAACCTTCTCGCCATGTTGCCACCTCCGGCCCGGTGTAACTGGCCTCATGATTTCTGCCTTGCCTCCTCATAGCTGGGCTGAAGAGGGTCCTCTGGGAGGCATCAGTTTGGTGCCCAAGATGCAGGCACGCACATTTTCAAGGTGGCGATCCCCCAGGGTAGGGCCATCTTTCTGGTGCATTAAAAGGACAGTTCTACGTGGCCTGCTCCAAAGTGAGCTCATCAAGTAGCCTGGTGATCCCAGCACCTGAGGGCAGAACCAACAATGTGGTCTAGAGAGAGGTCCTTCAATAGATTAAAAAAAAGTATGTATGTCTCACTTCATTTCTTACACTACAATCTTCTCATTTCAAATTTCATATCATCAGTATTATAATTGGATTTACAGAACTTAAATACTGCAGCAAAGCACGGGTAGCAGGCTAGTATATAATAATTCTTTTTTGGAGTGGCAAGATTCGATGCACTCCCAAATCAATTGGCTGATTGAACTGCCACTCAGTAGCTGTCCTGTTTTCCACCCACACGTGTCGCCCAGGCTCTTGGCCTCAGTGAAGTGAGGCGATGGACCGATGGACACTCCAGCAGCCAGAGGATGAGAAAGCTGATGATGACCATGCTGGCACCGCCGAGGCCGACCATGGTGGCACCGTAGCACCTGTCATTGGTCATGCCCAGGTACAGGTAGCCTTCCGCTTGCAGGGGAAAGAGGAAGTGAAGCCAAGCTAGGAGGCCTCTTTCATTGCCCAAGCTGCCTGCCTCTCCCTCCCCCACTGCTGGAGCGGAGTCTCAAAGCCACCACCCCCAGCAGCGGTCGCACAGAGCTCTTGCCCCCACCTTCCCTGGGCTGCTGCTTCCCTTTCCTCACCTGAACGGATGCCCGCTTTGTGTCCAGATTCTTGCCAGCTGGAGTGGCCTCAAGTGGCAGTGGCAGCAGCAGCAACACCAGGTGAAACCTTCTCTCCATGTTGCCACCTCCGGCCCGGTGTAACTGGCCTCATGATTGCTGCCTTGCCTCCTCGTAGCTAGGCTGAAGAGGGTCCTCTGAGAGGCATCACTTTGGTGCCCAAGATGCAGGTGCATGCATTTTCAAGGTGGCGATTCCCCAGGGTAGGGCCATCTTTCTGGTGCAAGCCGCCTGCCTGTAGTTGCAAGGAGGGAGCACAAGATTTGCTTATAACATACAGGACAGAGGCTACAAGGGAGAGAGGCACAGTAACCTCAGGGTGCTGGAAACTTTCAGATGCCAGAGTAGTAAAAGTCCCAAGGCATGGACACATGGGACCAAGCCATGCAGGCCTTTGCAAGTAAGGGCAATAAGCATGTGCTAAACCTGTGAGCAAACTGTGAGCAGGTCAGAGATCTGAGAAAGGGGAAAGGTGCATGGGGGGTGACTGGCATGTCTGCCAAAGTTTTCGCCAGGGGGGCAACTTGGCGATAAGCTGATGCAGCAAGCAAAGTATTTGGAGGAATCATGATATTTCTTAATATATATAATTCCGTTATGTATTGGCCATTTCTGGTGCTCCCATTGCCTGTGCAGTGCGCTCCATTGACCCATCAGCCGCCACTCAAGGGTACTTGCGTGGCATTGCCTCGGTGCTGGGTAAACTCTTCTCCCCCACTCACTGCCAGCCTGGACACATCTCTCACACAATAAG
This sequence comes from Gekko japonicus, assembly GCF_001447785.1. Classification (NCBI taxonomy): domain Eukaryota; kingdom Metazoa; phylum Chordata; class Lepidosauria; order Squamata; family Gekkonidae; genus Gekko; species Gekko japonicus. Next base: position 382,370 of record NW_015163111.1, on the reverse strand, counting down.
ATGCAAAAATTACAACTGCTCTCCAGGAGGGAGGGGAGAGAAGATGGAATGCTGGAGTCAGAGGAGCAGGTAAGAGTAGGCTGATGGTTGTCGGGGAAGGAGATTGGGTTGCCAACTCTAGGTTGGGGAATTCCTGGATATTTCTGGGGTTGAGCCTGGAGACAGTGGGGTTTGAGGAGGGTTGGGACCTCAGACAGGTACAAAGCCATAGACTCCACCTGCCAAACCAGCCATTGGCCTCTGGGTAACCACTGCTGCCAGTTCTACTGCGGGCCTGATAGAAGCCCTCCGGGGGCTTGTTCCGACCCCTGGGCCACATGTTTGGCACCCCACCATAGGATTTTCAAAGCAGGAGACTAACAGAAGTGGTTTGCAATTGTCTTCCTCTTCACAGTGACCCTGGTATGACTTGGTAGTCTCCCATCCAGGGCTCTAGTCGGGGGGGAGCTCTCAGGTACGGAGCTCCGGAAGAGAACCTCTAGGGGGCGGGGCGGTCACGTGGTGAAGCCCCGCCCCCTTCTTTACCCCGCCCTCTGCTTTGGGAATGAGGATGAAGCAGGAGGGTAAGTAGCCGGGCCTTCTGACACACTTCCGGTGATGTCAGGGGGTGTGGCCTTCTGTCACTTCCGGTGATGTCAGGGGGCGTGGCATATGCAAATAAGTTATGCTAATGAGTTATGCTAATGAGCTCCGGCAGCTCTTTTTCTACAACAAGACCCCTGCTCCCATCCAAATATTAACCATGACCAACCCTGCTTAGCTTCTGAGATCTGATGATATCAGGCTATCCAGGTCAGGATAATTTCAGGAAACACCACAAAATGGTGAGGATACATACACACATAATACTGGCCCTTTCATACTGTACATTTTGTACTTCATTCTCTAGAAACAACTGTAATATGTCTCATGAGCAGAAGCCCTTGGTATTTCTGTTTGACAGATAAATATTTATTCAGAGGTAATGTGAGCGATATCATGGAACTACGCATTCACATGCCAGACTTAAACACTGAAAAATAACAACTTTTTAAACGTCCTTTTAATAGCCATGGTTCAGAGCATAATTCCTTGATACAAACTACTGTTTCAGATATACAAATAGTGCTGAAAACGGAATAAACTGATGAGCTGTGATAGACTGGTTAAAATATTTTTCTTTCTGGAACAAATGCAGTTTTGCAATGGTTTTTGGCATTGCTAATATAATTTTGTGACTTCTTGCTGAGGCCTGGGGGTTCCAAGCATGTATTGCATGTGTAAATCAATACCCTGAACAAATAGTAATTGGAGAAAGAAAATGACTCTTGTTTGTTCGTACGACTATTTTTAGTAGGCAGAAAACTATCAGCTGCAGAGTGATTGTATCACTAAATCAAAAGCAATATACACTCTCTAACATACTAACATACAGAGGTTATAAAACCGTAGCAAAAATGAAAAACATAAGTCCTAAAATTTCCTGCTTCGTATGTAGTTTCAGGTCTTTTGAAGGAAAACCATATTGGGTGGACTGATCTTGAATTGTAGTGTTAGGCTGTAAAAAGAGAGAAAATAAAGTTATTCTCCAGTATAACTGTCCATCTGAAAGTTTCCATAAGGGGAAGGAAACTCATCCTGAATTTTCCATAATTCTACTGGACTCCCAGTGGATTTTTCTTTAACCATCTACACACTGTCCCGGGATGACCTCATCATATATCCTGGCTTTCATTACCATCTGCATGTGGATAATATCAGATTTACCTCTATAACCCTGTGCTTCTCCCTCCAATTAATCCCAAATCTCCAGTTGCATATCTGACATGGAAGTCTCAATGCTGTATCAAACGTTATACATCCCAGACCAAATTTCTCCTCTTCCCTCTGAAGCAGTCTCTTCCTTGTATAATTCCCATATAAATCGGTATTACCTAACTTGGACAATGACTGCATAGCTGTATTTTTACCTTCTTCTCTGTCTCCCAAATCCAGAATGCTAGAATGCCCTGTTGTTTTTCTCCATGCAACACTGGAATTATATGGCTCTTTTTGTCTCCTCTCCCACCCCCCTCATCCTAGCCCACCTACTCTGGTATTTTTCCCTTGATTACTGCAACTATTGCTGGTCTTCTGCTGTCAGAGTTTGGCTCCCTCACTGCTACCCAACATTTTCTCAACAAAAAGATCCATCTACATATGTTTTCTTCTATAAACTCATGTTATTAATTGCCAACTCAGTGATCTGTGCTGAAATGTGCCAAACAGCATGTGATCTTTGTGACTTGTATTCCCAATCAAATGTTTGGGTTTTAAAAGTAGCCATGGAGAGAGAGGTGTGTGGATCAGGGGCACAGTGCTGGAAACAGAAGGTTAATTCTTTGCTTGTAATATTTCTCCAGTTAAATATTCCCTATCACCACACTGTTTTACAGAGCAATACTATGCAGAGTTACTCCAATCAAAGGTCCTTTCTGCACCTGTATTTTGCCTTGGTTTCTGAGCTCATCCAATTCTTCTGTTCTGCATTCCCTCCCACTTTCAATTCCAGTTTGTGTCAGGGCTTTTTCTTGTTTCTGCATTTGTTTTACAGGAATCTGCATTCAGATCCCTTCCAGTACACTATTGCCCCACAGTTACCAAAACTCTTTTTGCTGTGATTCTTTGTACTCATCTGCTTTTGAATTGGAAATCCTTTCTAATGTAGAATTGTTTCTGTGGGTATTCATCTGCTGCCCACTGCCCTCCCCTGTTTCCACCTCTCTCTCTTTAGGTTGATGCTCCCTCCCAGTTCTACTTTTTTCCCTCCTCCTCCCAGTCAGGCAAACTTTTGAAATGCCAGAGAGAGCATAAGAAGGAATCAGTAAATATAAAGGAATCACAGAGTTGGAAGGGGCCATACAGGCCATCTAGTCCAACCCCCTGCTCAATGCAGAATCAGCCTAGAGCATCCCCGACAAATGTTTGTCCAGCTGCTGCTTAAAGACTGCCAGTGAGGGGGAGCTCACCACCTCCCTAGGAGCTGATTCCGCTGTTGCACAACTCTTACTGTCAAAATGTTTTTCCTAATACCCAGTGGATAACTTCCCGCCCTTAATTTAAACCCATTATTGTGAATCCTATCCTCTGCTGCCAACAGGAACAGCTCCCTGCCCTCCTCTAAGTCACTGCCTTTCAAATATTTAAGAGGGTCTCCAGGACCCTGATCATCCTATCTCTACCTTCTGTTGTGTTCACTGCAGTTTACTGTCATCTGCAAATTTAATGAGTAGCCCCTCCACACCCTCATTCAGATCATTATAAAAAATACTGAAAAGTACTGGACCCAGCACTAAGCCCCGTGGCACCCCACTGGACACCTCTCTCCATTCAGATGAAATGCCATTGTCAACTACTCTTTCAGTGCAGTTCTCCAACCAGTTCCTTATCCACCTAACTATTTTAGAGTTCAGTCCACAGTCCTCTAGTTTAACCATCAGAACATCACGGGGAATCCTGTCAAAAGCTTTACTGAAATCCAGGTAAACAACATCAACAGCATTCCCTCTATCCAGTAAGCTCGTCACTCGTTCAAAGAAGGAAATGAGGTTAGTCTGACAGGACCTGTTGGGGACAAATCCATGCTGACTTTCCCAGAACACCAAGTTGTTCTTTGGATGCTTGCAGATTGATCCTTTTTAAAATCTTGCCCAGTATCTTCCCTGGGACAAAGGTCAGATGCCCAGTATCTTCTCTGGGACAAAGGTCAGACTGACTGTCCTGTAGTTTCCTGGGTCATCCTTCCTCCCTTTTTTGAAAATTGGGATAACATCTGCCCTCCTCCAGTCTTGTGGCATATCTCCCATCCCCCAAAAGGTCTGGAAGATGATGGGCAAAGGCTCTGAAAATTCTCTAGAAAGTTCTTTGTGAACTCTTGGGTGCATACCATCTGGGCCAAGGGATTTATACTCATTAATGCAACTAGGTGTTTCTCAACTACCTCTCTAGGGGATTCCCTGGTCCCAAATGTGTCAGTCTTGCATGTGTGGGTCTGGATTTCCCCCTCCCTTCCCGTTCTTTTTGCAGAATCACAGAGGGAGAGAGGGAGGGGTTGAGTATGCAGTTAAAAGTTTTGAAAGATGTCTGCCTTTCTCTTCATCTTAGACAAAGCAGCCTGTTAGCTCAAAAAATGTGGGTTTTGCTTGTAGATGCAGAATGCATACAGAATACACCAATAAAAAAACTGGAGGGGGGGATAACCAGTGCAGAGGGAATGTGTGCGATTGTGAAGTCAACCCTGAAGGTTTGACTCCTTGGAGTCTCCAGAGCAAGCTGTCAGTGCAGAAAGGGCCTAAGCTAGGTATGCTCAAAAACCTGCCAGTTTAGCTTACATCCTCTTTGCTGGTCACAAACAGGGACTTGATTTTTGATTATTAGTTTGATAGTTTGACCATTTGTTTGTCAGTGTTCCACAGGCTGCTTCACCAAATTCCCCCCTAACCATGCAGGACAGCGCAGGTGGATTTTCATGCAGGCTCCTTCTCACACAGCTCATAAACAGGTTTGCAGAAACCTAAAGCAAACTAGTCTGGCAAATGTTCCTGCCTGTTCAGCATGACCCAAACAGGTCAGGTGATCAACTCACATCTGGTCGACACCTTTGAACACAGCGAGTTCAATCATCAAATGCATTTGTGGCTAAATTTTCAGCCTCCCTAGTCAAAGCCCATTAATTTCAATGGACTTTGACTAGAGCAACTCCGTAGAGGTTTGTATAAGACATAGGACAGGTGAAAAATGGCCCAGGTTTGCAGAAAAATCTGATTTTTTTTTTAAAATGGAGGTTAAAAAAACCCGAAATAATAGAAGCAACCAGTATTCTCTCTAAGCTGAGTTAGTGTGAGCTAGCTCACAGTTTTTCAGTTCACACAATTTTCTCTTAGCTCAGGAAGGATGGCTCCAGAGCAAACTAATTTATGCAGTAGCCAAATCGCTCACTCACAATTTTAATGCCAGTAGCTCACAAAGTAGCATTTTTCTCACAAGACTCCACAGCTTAGAGGGAGCACTGGAAGCAGCACCTCTAGCTTTGAGAAAATGCCCTCAATAGCCATTGCTAGGCAACTGCAACAGTACTACCAACCAGCATTCAAGGATCGGGGAGGAGGCAGGGTCGCTTCCAGGGTTGTTTTTGGCCTTTGAAAGAGGAAGCAGGATCAGACTGGGAGTGAAAATGGCCATGGAAAATGCTTAAGCATTGCCCTCCTCACCTTATGGGTTTCAGTGAGCCAGGTGCCACCTTCTCACCTCATGCGGGGCTTGGGTGCCACCTCCCCCACACCTCGCGCAGGTAGGGTAGGCCATACACAGCCATTCTGCCACAGGACTTGTGCACTACAGGTGGCAAGGAGCTCTGGGAGACATCATGGTGCCCATAATGGCCAATCCACCCCTAGGACTAAGAATCATGGCCATGCCGGAGAGCAACCACTTGGCAACTTGCTAACATGCGACTTGTGTGATTCGCCCAGGTCCAGCTTCTAGCTTTTGTTATGTTGATGGAATCTGGCTGATAGCTTCTCTGCTTCCACAGCTACACCAACCACTTGGCAACAAGTTCTTAGAACTCTCAGGTCTCAGGAATGATAACAGCAGACTCCCATAATGACTAGAAATAGGCCTTAGCAAGCTGGAGGTAGTTAATATCTTATTAATATCTTACAAAAAAGGACCTCAAGGGAAAGTGTCCACCATCTTCCCTGGCAATTGACCTAACCCTCTACTTATTGCTACTGCAACAACAGCCACCCCACAAAAGCTAGTATGTTATAATGGTTAGAGTTTCAGATTAGGATCTGAGAGACCCAGGCTCAAGCCACCACTCTGCCATGGGATCTCACTGAGTGACCTCGGGCCAGTTGCTTTCAATGTCAGCCTAACCTACCTCACAGGATAATTAGGAAGACAAAATGGAGGAGCGAGTCATTTAAGCCAGGGGTGTCAAACATACAGCCCGTGGGTCGGATCTGGCCCTTGCAGGGCTCATATCTGGCCCACGAGCAACTGACTCCCTCCTGCTTCCTTCTCCAGGGCTGCTGCTGCATCGCAACTCACTTTTCCCACCCCCCACTGGTTTTTGAAGGTTGTGGTTTCTAATGTCAGACTTATGTTCATTTATTCTTTGCAAGCTCCTGGACTGAATCCTCCTGGACTGAATTGAGACCTAGGTTTCCTGTCTCTTAATGCTGGTATCTCCATGCTCTTAATGGTGGTATCACACCTAATCCAATCAAGTCTGCTGTTGTCATTCACCTACTATTGCCATTGGGCATTATGTTTAATGGTATGCATGGCCCGGCCTGACAAAGTGACATTTATGTTCAATTCGGCCATCATAACAAATGAGTTCAACACCTCTGATCTAAGCTGCTTTGGGTCACCATTATGGAGAAAGGTAGAGTATAAATGAAATAATAAATATAGCAGAAGAGGGAGAGTAGATAAAAAGTCGGTAGGTGGGTGGGTGGGAAGGGGAAAAGGAAGCAGAGAAAGGCTGGGGTTCTAAGAGGAGGGAAAGATTTTTTTGAGGAAATAATGTGAGGTAGGGGATATTCAAGAAAATAAGCTGTTCCCTGAAAGTCCTTGCAGGGTCCCCTCATTGCAACTGGGCCCAGATCAGCAACTAGCACAGTGTGATTGGGCCATACTTTTCCTGGGTAGAGTCTGCCAGGGAGATAGAAGAAGGGTAAGCTGAGGATGGGACAACAGATAAAGGTAGGTTGGCTGATAGGTAGGAAGGAAGAAGAGAAGGAAGCAGGGAAAGGGGAAATGCTATGGAGACTAATAATAAATATAGCTGGATATGGCTACATTAGAGTCAGTAGCAGGGGTCATTTCCTGCAGGAGCGCACAGGAGCGGAGCTCCGGCAGTAAAGAGCCCAGGGGGCGGGCACATGCAACAAGCCCCACCCCCTGCTCCCAGCAGCCCTCAGTAAGCGCAAGAAGCATCCAGGTAAGTTGCAGAGCCCCCCGGGCCCCCCCTGTCCAAAAAAGTCCAGTGGCACCTTTAAGACCAAGTTTTATTCAGGTACAAGCTCTCCCTCCTCTGCGAGCACAGATCTGCATGCCCCCCCAAGAGCTAGCAATCCAAAACAGTCCAGTGGAGCCTGAGCGGTGGGTGCTGCCTTCTGACACACTTCCGGTGATGTCAGGGGGTGTGGCATATGCAAATGAGTTACGCTAATGAGTTACGCTAATGAGCGCCTGCACCTCTTTTTCTACGAAATGACCCCTGGTCAGTAGCATCTTAGAGACAAACAGATTTTTAGGGTATGAGCTTCTGAGAGTCAAACCTCTGTTTGTCAGATACTTTCATCGGGTAGCTTTGACTCTACAAACCTCATACCCCCAAAATCTTGTGTGTTGCTAAGATGCTACTGGACTCAGACTTAGCTGTTCTACTGCAAACCAACACTGCTTCCCTCTGAAGATGAGAATATGGGAGTTGCCATGAGGAGGGAAAGCAGGAGGACAGAAAGAGGAAACAGTGTGGGGAAGGGGATATAGAAGGAAATGAGGTGTTCCTGCAAGTCCTTGCAGGCTCAGCACTGTGCAGCTGAGATGTCTTCTGCACAAATGGGTCTCCCTACTCCTGCATTTGTATTCCTTCGCCTCTTTCACTTGTTTCTGCAGAGGTATTTTCAGTCCGAGGTACAAAAATGAAGTTTGTCCTCTCTTGCAGCACAGCATCAAACTCCCCCTGTTTCTGGGAATCCCCTTGCTGCCCACAAGAGGGAGCATACTGTGTTTTTGCTCCTTAGACTGAAAATACCTCTGCAGAAATGAAAGAAAGCTGCAGAGGAATACAAATGCAGGAGTGCGGAGACCCATTTGTGTGGAAAACGTCTGAGCCTGACCTGGCCTGGCAGTCAGCCCTGCCCAACAGGATCATAGTTTTCCCAGGTAGAAATTGCCAGAGGAAGAAAGGGAGGGAAGCTGAAGGTAGGGGAAAACAGACAAAGGTAGGTTGGCTAGTGGGTAAGAAGGAGTAAAGGAAACACAAAAAGGGGACAGACTATGGGGGTTTTCAGGAAAGGAAAAGAGGAAATAGTGGGGGAGGGAAAATGAGGTGCCCTCCATGAGTCCTTCCTTGTGTGTTCCTGCTTGTATATTATATGCAACATATAACGTGGCATACATTGTATACATAAATACTAAATATATTTTGTACAAAGTCTACACAACATGCAAACACAACACAATTAATTTACAAAAGCAACAAGAAAGAGTAGAGAATTGAAATTATCTACAAAAAATATAATCAAACATAATAAGAAACTAACAGTGCACAATTTGGCACTTCGTGATTTTTCTTGATTTTAATTTTAAGTTAAGGAAAAGCTTTATAACCATCCTACGTTTAAACTTTCTGGGGAGCTGCAGTTTGCATAACTGCATAGTAGTGCCATTCTAAGCATAGTTTCACCCCTTCTAAGTCCACTGACTCCAAACGACACAGAAGGGATAAACTCTGTTTAGGATGGCACTGTCAGCGTAAAATAAGAAATCCATAAATGTTACTGTGGATTTACAAGATATTTATAAATTACTATTCTGAGCTGACAGCATTAGATCAGCTAGTGTCTATAAATCGATTAAGCACTTTAATTAAAATCCAAGACTCTAACCTGCTCTCTAAATCTATTTTTTCTAGAGGTAAAATAAGTGAAGTCTCATAAATTGGAGTCAAACAAGTTAATTTGTTTTCTAATATAGTTATGAAAATCAACAGACAAAAACAAGATCATAGCAAAATATTTCCTGAGGTACACAAAATCCCATTGAGTTATGAAGGAATATTTCAGCTCATCTTATAATAACTTCAGAGCTAGAAGGTTATTAGCACCAGTAATGCACAAAAGGTGTACTATCTACATATCACAATCCAGCTGCCTTAAACCATAAATCTATCAGTTAAGTGATACTAAACCAAGAATAGGACAGCTAAGATGTATGACCATTCTGTCTTAAGTTTGTGCAACATCTTCATGGCTTCTATTAATTTTTCTTCAGTAATGATTTATTTTGGACTTTTTCTCCACTTAAGGACTCAAGGTGACTTAATGGTATCTAAAAAGAAGAACCACCATAACAATATCTAAAGGCATCTGTCTTTAATCCATATAAAATCAACAATCAATATCTAACCCACACAAAGTTACCACGCAAAAGTTCTTAGAAATAATTCTGCTTTACACAGCTTTCTAAAAATTTCTCACAGGGTATATTCTTCACAAATTCAGATTGGCCATTCCACAATATGGAACGTACTACTGATAAAGCTCAGGACCTAGCAGTGGCCTCCATGAGCAAGGGAGAAAAGAAAAAGAAGCCAGTTAGAGTAGACAGTGCTGAACTAGCTAGACACAGGGAGGAATCCTAAGCAGGTCTACTGAGAAGTAAGTCCCATTTGTTCAATGGGGCTTACTTCTAGGAAGTTTTCTTAGGAATGGAGCCTTAGAGCATGTTTATGTAAAGCACTGTATACTACACAAGTACAATTATTATTATTAAGCAAAGGAAGCGAGTCTTAATTTTTCAAACAAATTATTTCTTGAGATGCCAATGTCTGAATTAAACTGAACATTTTCATTCAGTTTGCTCTGGCATTGTCTGACAACTGAGGAAGAGAGAGATGACAGGAAGCACAGTGAGACCTTTAAGGCCAGGAGTATGACCGGTATGTACTGGGGGGAGGGGAGAGCTACATGTAGAAAGTGTCACTTCTGAAGTGTCAAAGAGAAAGAAAAGAAGTCAAAGTTGACCTCTACAGTGCCTGTTTGGGAAACGAGGGCAGCGACATCAACTTCAGCAGTGACAGAAATGGAGGCAAGAAGGAGGGCATACATGGACACAGAAGATCCATCTTTGCTTTGTACATCTTAAATATTCACAAGAAACTTTGAGGGAAATGTGAAAGAGATAGGCAGAGTTAAGGGATTAGGCAGATGACAAAAGATCACAGCTCACTGAAGACTTCCCCCCTGTAAAAGTCAAATAATCTGAACCAGACATAATACTTCCTTAAGTTCCTTTGATATTTTTAGTTGCTTGTAAGTTTATCATGAGTATTTTCTAAAAGTAATAAGCCCAAAAACTAGACACAATGGTAGAGCAGCAAAAAAGAAGGGGAAAAGACGAAGTGTTTAAAAATGTTGGCTAACACTGTCCAGTGGACATCATGTCTGGTTGCAGTTGTCAAGAAATGATTAGACAACTGAGGCAAAATGTGTCAAGGTGATGTTCTTGAGGAATAAAATGCAAGCTTATACATTTGTCAAGTGCTTCGGATGCAAATGTTATTCCTGATCTGAAAAGCCCTCATGTGTTATTTTTAGTGTAATCACAGGAATAAAGATCAACTTTTCAATGAGAAAATTCATGAATCTGATAGAGTGACATGTAAAAATAAATATGGAATGGTTTTAAAGTGTTTTTTTCTACAATGATATAAATGCATAAAGCTCTTGAGGAAAAAGAAATATAGTTTTGGGGTGGGATTTTTTAAAAAAAATGTTTTGCTTTCAGGTTAAATTGAAATTTTAAAGTATCTGTAGCAATTTATGCAACCACATCGTTCATCAATGCTTGATTCCATGAAACTTAGTATTCTGAGATAATAGTGATCAGTAGTGGGAGTGCTGAGAACATCACAGTGAACATCTTTGCCAGGGGAACATATTCATGAACTGAGCTTCTATCATATCACCTCACTTTCATGGTTTGCCATCCATTGTAGTTGTGCAATAGCTGTGGTGATGGAGTTTCATTTCCTTTTGCCTTACAGCTACTTGTACACCTACACAGTAGATGAAATCAATTTCTCCCCAAGGTCATGGTTTTGTCAGATAACTGAATGATGTTGGAGGTGGAAATACACAACTCCCATTGGTGTGTGAAAGTGAGCATGCAGAAACTGCTATGGATCCAGACAGACCAGCAGCCATTAAGGTTTATGTCTGTCTAGCAGACTCAACTGAACACAAAATGTTAAGTTTTTTTTTTTAAAAAAATACACAGTATTTAAATTAAATATATATGAGCCAGCTTGGTGTAGTGGTTAAGTGTGCAGACTCTAATCTGGGAGAACCGGGTTTGATTCCCCACTCCTCCACTTGCATCTGCTGGATGACCTTGGGCAAGCCATAGTTCTGTCAGAGCTGTTCTTGAAAGAGCAGTTTTTGAAAGAGCTCTCTCATCCCCACCTACTTCACAGGGTGTCTGTTGTGGGGAGGGGAAGAGAAAGGAGTTTGTCAGCCACTCTGAGCCAGTTTGGTGTAGCGGTTAAGTGCACGGACTCTAATCTGGGAGAACCGGGTTTGATTCCCCACTCCTCCACTTGCATCTGCTGGATGACCTTGGGCAAGCCATAGTTCTGTCAGAGCTGTTCTTGAAAGAGCAGTTTTTGAAAGAGCTCTCTCATCCCCACCTACTTCACAGGGTGTCTGTTGTGGGGAGGGGAAGAGAAAGGAGTTTGTCAGCCACTCTGAGCCAGTTTGGTGTAGCGGTTAAGTGCACGGACTCTAATCTGGGAGAACCGGGTTTGATTCCCCACTCCTCCACTTGCACCTTGGGCAAGCCGCAGTTCTGATGAGAGCTGTCCTTGAAAAAGAGCAGTTTCTGCCAAGAGCTCTCTCAGCCCAACCTACCTCACAGGGTGTCTGTTGTGGGGAGGGGAAGGGAAAGGAGTTTGTAAACCGCTCTGAGACACCTTTGGGTAGGAACAAACGGGGTATAAATCCAATCTCTTCTTCTTCTTCTTCTTCTTCAAGTGAAGGGCGGGGTATAAATCCAATCTCTTCTTCTTCATGTAGACAATTGACAGAGGACTGTGGTGAGGCAGTGGCAACAGGCTGGGTAGGTTACTATACACTCTATACAATTGCCTGAATGCATAGAAAAGTAACCCAATAAACAAGATTACAAGCAACCAAACACTACACCAAATAATTGGTTCTTTTTAAATAATTGATGAGCAGGACATGGGCTAAATCAGCAGATGCTTCAGCATCTCTAATCAGAAGCCTTGAACAATGTTGCATATACATGTACTCCAGAAGAAAGATTTGTTTCCTCCAGCATCCTGTGTTCACACAGGGATGTAGTAGCCAGGCTTCCTTTCTGGATGTGCCAAAGAAATGAAATAGGTGATTTCCTCATAACCAGCCTACATTTAAAATTCTTTCTCCAAGCCCAATTTTAATATTTAAGTATCTCTAAACTGTTAGTATCAGAAACATAAATATATATAGTTCTCAACATGGCCACATCTGTGGATCTGGAGACTGGAACCCTGAACAGACAGGAAAGATGTTTCTCTTAAACTTTTAAAAGCCCCAGGTTTGCAAAAAAAATGGAATTTTTTTTTAAAAAAAATGGGGATTAAAAACTGCCAAATTAATAGAAGCAACACCTGTATCTTTAAGACATGAATGCCTGCTGAGATCTCAGAGGCTATTGTCGGAGTTGCTAAGCCACCACAACAGTATTGTCAGCCTTCAAACCTTGGTTTCTGTCAGTAGAAGACATGGGGTGAACCCTTTGCAAGGCTATTCAGACTCCCAGTCTACCCCTGCTCCCCTCTCTGCTGGCCTGGAGGAAGTAATCATCGTCAGGCCCAGCAGCAACCACAAAGCAATGTGTTCCTATTCAATTTGTGTAACACACTCAGGAACAGTAATGGCTACCACCTGGTGTCATATACAGCTCACCGGGGCCCAACAGCAGCCTCCATGCAACTTATACAACTTGTCTGGGCCTGGCAGTAGCCAACACACACCTCACCTGAACAACTTGTGACTGCAAAGCTTGCAACTTGGCCAGACTTCTCCCAGGAAGAGTCTGCCAGGGGGAAAAAGGAGGGAAAGCTAAGATTCAGCGTGGTACATGAGACAGAGTGTCAGAGTAGGGTCTGGGAGACCCAGGTTCATCTCTTCAGTCTGCCATGGAAGCTTTCTGGGTGACCTTGGGCCAGTCACTCTTTCTAAGCCTAATCACTGGTCCATGGCTCAGTGGTAGAGCATCTGGTTGGCAGGCAGAAGGTCCTGAGTTCAGTCTCTGGCATCCTAGTTAAAAAGATATGGCAGTAGGTGATGTGAAAGACTTCTGCCAGAGACCCTGGAGAGCCTCTGCCAGTCTGAGTAGGCCATACTCACTTTGGTGAACAAAGGGTCTGATTCAGTATAAGGAAACTTCATGTGTTACCTCACAGGGGTATTGTGAGGATGAAATGGAGGAGAAGAGAATTATGTCAGCTGATTTGGGTGCCCATTGGGGTGAAAGGTGGAGTATAAATGACATAAACAATAAAGTTGAAGACTGGGGGGCAGATAAAAGTGAGGGAGAAGGAGAGAAGGAATCAGGGAAAGGATAAAGGATATGAGAGCTGCCAGGAGGAAAGAAAGGAATTAGTGTGGGGCAGGGGATACAGAAGAAATTAAGTGATCCCCCTCAAGTCTTTGTGGGTTCCCAGCTTATATAAGTTGAATAAGTGCAACTATATTAAATTTGAGAAGTTTTACACACAGAATGAATATCTTCCTGAAATGATAACTTTTTAACGTTATCTCTTTAAGTGTCTTGCCATTCTTAAAGTTATAGTAACTGAAGAATAGAAGTAAGAGTGATTTGAAAAATCTTCCACAGGAACCTTGAGCAGATTGGTAGAATTTGAAGCACATCTGTTTTGAAGGACTGCATCTGTCAAAGATTTTTCTCTGATCTCAGTACAGTCTCTCCAATATTTCAGTGGAAACAGCCTGAACTAAAGGTCCATTTAAAAACGTGAGAAGGGTGGCAATGCTCCAGGTGGAACAGTGCACCTACTGATTCCACCCTGGTTATGGCACTAGCTCCAAAGTCCGGCTTCCTGTTGTTTTTAGTACTTTTTAGCAGGCTTCATATTTCTTATTTTCAGAAGTCTCATTGAAGTCTGCATGTTAACTTGTCCAGGATAACCTGCTTAACATTAAGAACATAAGAAGAGCCATACTGGATCAGACCAATGGTCCATCAAGTCTGGCATACTGTCTCACACAATGGCCAAGCAGTTCCTCTGGACAGTCAACAACAGAATATAGAGGCTGAGGCTTTCCCCTGATGTTGTCTCCTATCTCTGGGATTCAGAAGTTTAGTGCACCTGAATGTGGAGGTTCCCCTCAGTCACCATAGCTAATAGCCATTGATAGACTTATCCTCCATTAATCTAATCCCCTTTTAAAGCTATTTACCCCTACATCCATCACTACATCCTCTGGTACCGAATTCCACATTTAATCACTCCCTGTGTAAAGTAGGATTACACTGCCCATCAGCTTCATTGGATGCCCTTGAGTTCTAGTATTTTGGGATAGGGAGAAAAAATTCCCTTTGTCAACTCTCCACCCCATGCATAATTTTATAAACCTCTATCATGTCTCCCTTTAGTCACCTCTTATCTAAACTGAAAAGTCCCAGACTCTTCAACCTTCCCTCATAAGGAAGGTACCCAAATCCCCTAATCATTTTGGTTGCCTCCTCTGTTCTTTCTCCAGCTCTGCAATGTCCTTTTTGAGATACAGTGACTAGAACTGTACACAGTATTCCAAATGAGGCCTCACCATAGATCTATTCAGGGGCATTACAATATTGACCATTTTATTCTCAATCCCTTTCCTAATAATCCCTAACGTAGAGTTTGCCTTTTTTACGGCTGCAGCACACTGGACTGATGCTATGACCCCAAGAACTTTTTCCCTCTCAGTCTCAGCAAGTTCAGACCCCATTAGCCTGTACTTGAAGATGGGATTTTTTGCCCCAATGTGTGTCACCTTACACTTGTCAACACTGAACTTCGTTTGCCATATTTTCACTCACTCACCCAGTTTGTGGAGGTCCTTTTTGAGCTCTTCACAGTCAGCTTTGGTTTTCACCATCCTGAATAATTTGGTGTCATCTGCAAACTTGGTCACTGCACTACTCACTTCTAGTTCCAGATCATTTATGAATAAATTAAATAGTAGCAGCCCCAATACTGGTCCTTATGGGACCCCACTGCTTACTTCCCTCCATTGTGAGAATTGTCCATTGATTCCTTCTCTTTGCTTCCTGTCACTTAACCAGTTTTTAATCCATAAGAGAGCCTGTCCTCTTATCCCATGACTGATAAGTTTACTGAGTTTATCCCATGACTGATAAGTTTACTGAGGAGTCTTTGGTGAGGTACCTTCTCAAAAGCCTTTTAAAAGTCCAAGTATATAATGTCTATTGGATCACCATTGTCTACATGCTTGTTCACTTTCTCAAAGAACTCCAAAGAGTTGGTGAGGTAGGACTTCCCTTTGCAGAAGCCATGTTGATTTTCCCTCAGCAGGCTTTGTCTCTCTATGTGCCCAACAATTCTATTTTTGATTACAGTTTCTACTACTTTCTACTTGGACAGATGTTAGGCTGACTGGCCTGTAATTTCTTGGTTCCCCTCTGGATCCCCCTTTTTTTTAACAATTGGTATAACATTTGCTGCTCTCCTGCCTTCTGGTACAGTGGCTGAATTTAGTGATAGGTTACATATACTCCCTTCCTAATATGGGCTGTAGCATGGGTACATGCCCCATACTTTCCACAGTGAACACAGAAGCAAAAAAGTCACTGAGCTTTCCTTCCATCTCCCCAACTTTCACAGATCATTTTATATCTGGTTTGCATGTCTTGTGACACTCAAAGCTCAGTGCAACCCACCCACCTTTGTATTACAGTCTACCGGTCTCCTGAGAATGCTTTTTTATGTGTCACTTTGCTTTTATAGGCTGCAAAAATGAAAGTCCATCAAGACCTCAATGGTCACTATTTATGATCAGTGACATCCATTAAACACAGTGAGTCACAAGTTGTGTAAACCTGATCTATATCAACAACAAATCTTTGGCTGAAATCTTATTAAAACAAAGTAGATAATGTTATAATTAATATTGTGTTAATTTATTTTCAGTACTACTATATCATATAATTATAACAATGCTAAAAGAATTATTCACTCTCTTTGTTGCTAATGCACAGATTACTTAAGTGCAAATCCAACAAGGAACATATATCATAAAACATTCCAAGAAAGATAATCAGTTTTTTCTCACTGAGACAATCTTTCTCATTTATTGTATGCATTTTGCAAGAATTATAAAAATGATGGATTACTCAAGAAATAATGGATGTGCAATATCTTTTGTAATTATTTTCTTTATGTTTATGCTGCATGAGATCTTCCTTCTACACAACATTACTATTAAACCAGCTGTGGAAAGAATCCTACACACACACACACCCTTAAAAACATAGGTCCAGGTTCCGTTATCATGTAGGAGAATCCATCATGGGCATTGGATCTTGGATAGTGCAGGCAGCACTGCTTCTGTCGATGGTGCAGATGAAGGGGAGAGGTATGGGAAGGTGTGTTGAAATGTCTGTCTGTGGATATGATGGTGCTTCTCCCAATCGTTATGTTGGCAAAATGAGCCACAGGCTCATGCTGTGTTGCAGCCACAGCAGGTTTTACTAGTTTTAGGACCACAGTTCCAGCAACTCTCACTAGAATCCTCTTGCTAGTTGATCGCAGCTGGTCCATCTTCTGCAGCCTGTTGCTTGGCCTCAGCAACCAAGCACTCCATTTTAGCTCCTTCTGTAGTGATCATGTCATGGACTTTCTGTTCTGCCTGTGACACTGCCTTCTTTCACTTCATTGACTGCTTCCTCAGCTTTCTGAGGGATGGTTGTGAGCTAGATGATGCTATCATAGCAGAGCAGTAATATATCTTTGTCACTGTCATCACCACTTCGTAGGTCTTCCAAAAGGCTCTATAGCATGATACATCAGATTGGGTATGGGTGCACCACCAGTGTAATTCTGGACATCTCCCAGCTCTCTTCAGGTCAGCCAGTTCCATAGTAAACAAGGCAACCAGTTTATGCCCCAGGGGCCGGAGTGGTCATAGAGGGGCAACCATGTCAGTAGCTTCGAGGAACTTCATGTTCCACACTCCCACTAAAGCCTCAGCTGAGCATGTGTGAGTCCTTGTAGTGGTAGGCAATGGCCATATCATCCAAATGGTAATGCCGAGGTGGAGGCAGGATAGGGTGAGGCAGATCATTGGTATGACAAGCCATTATTTGGACTGTACTGCTGGCCTGGGCTAACAGTGCAGGGCTGCTTGCTTGGATGCTCTGAACGCACAGGCTCTCTATCAAAGCCATTTTCTTTGGTTCTTCACTTCAAGAAGCAGCTCTGACAAGTTGTCCCGGTGGCCACCGGGCCGGCCCCGGACGGCTCCCGGATACCCCGGGAGGACAGCATCGGCCCGACGCCAACCCCGCCGCCCGCCCCGACCCCGCAGACCAGGACCCTCAGCTGACCCGTGCACCGGGCGCCGGGATAGGGCCGGCCGGGAGAGCCAAGAAGGGAGCGGCACGGAGAGGCAGCGCCGAAGACGTCGTGGCTGCTGAGCGCACGCCGCCTGGCCGACTCTCGGGGGAGCCGGGGCGGATAGGGCGGGGCCGGGCGCAGCGGCGTCGGCCCCTTTGAACGGGGGCGGGACCGGGGCGTCGGGCGGGCTTGACGGTCAGAGGGAAATAAAAAGGAGGGAGTGGCAAGCCGGTGAGGACTTGCTGGGCTGGCTAGAGGAACGTGTGAGGTGCTGACAGGCATAGTGAGAAACACCTCCGTATCCGGGCCAGATCCCAGGCGGGCAAAGGCGGTGACTTAACCCCTGAAGGCCCCGTGTCTGAGGCAAGCCCTCCTCGAGCGTTGTGACATTCCCCCTTTCCGTCTCAGCACCGCTCGGCGCCCCAGCCACACGGTAGGCTCTCCGTGACGGCGTGAGCGCGACGGCGACCGGCGGTGGGTCCCCACGAGGGCAGCAAGGAGCTCACACAAGTCAACAGGTGAGGTGGTGCTGGCATCCAGAAGCAGCTGCTCATGTACATGAGGTACCGGGTGGGGTTCTGTTTGGCCAGCCTTGTACAGTGCAGGAGCTCCCACTGTGGTAGGGGCAGACTGGCCTTCAAAAATAGGAAAACAAAAGGTCCCAGTGGGAAGTTAGTCACTTCTTGCCCTCTGAAATGAAATTCTTCAATTGTCAAAGCAGAATTCCCAAGTCCTAGCACAAGGGTGCACACTCTCTTCCCAATCTCGGGTAAAAGGTCATTGCCAAACTGCTGTGAAGTTGCAAGAAATCTGTCCAGTTTGCTTAGTTGTTGAGCTCCAAAAGTCGGTAGTGACTGCTAATTGGCCAAAGAGGATGAGTATGGTGAGGAGGAACTGTTACTAAAGCTGTGAGATAGAGATGGAGCCCCCTTCATTGCTTGGGTAGTGCCAAGAGGTGGTGGTATTGCTGGGGGCATCAGCGTAGACTGTGTCTTCACATCCACAGCTCCATCTGGCATTGTGGAATGCTTCTCAATGCAATCTTAGTGCAGGTCTGAGCTTGCACTGCTGAGTCAGTTCTTCTGTGCTATTGCCACTGTTAAGAAACCAGGTCACAGATGGTGGGAAACTTAGTGGAGGTCATTTTAAATTTCTAACAATGACTAATATGCTATGTATACACACAAGCCTCTGAAATTGTCGCTGCTCAGTCTGGCACCCTCAAACAAGTGTTCTGAGCAGCAAGGCCTAAAATGGTCATATTACCAATAATGTATTGTGTAAAGCATCTTGCCACAACCTACTAAACCAGCCTGGATACTAACCATGAAGTACAACCATTTTGCAGTACAGAAACATAAGAGCAGTATGCAAGCTGTGTGCTTTAACTGCAATTAATAAATCAAATTAATAACTGCAGTTAATAAATCAATGGAACATAGGTGTCCCAATCTCACAATCTGGACATATGGACAGACAGTAGATGCAGGTACCTAACTAGATACGAACACACTTCATGATGCTTCTCCAGTTCCCACTGAATTTGATGGATGCATCTAATGTGTGGGGGGAGGGGAATGAATCTCCATCTGGGGCTTCTAATCTTATAAAACAAGAGCTGAATCACAGCCATTATTTAAATTTTGCCATGAAATGAAATTCCAAATCTAGCTAATGAAGACCACTGAGGATTGAATGTACTAATTCTTTGTTTATTCTGATAGACTTCAATGTGAGGTGTTATTTTTAATATTTGTGCTGCTAAGCCCCTAGATTTTTGGAAGAGGTAATCGAATGGCATTATTCAAATATTTTATTCTAGATGCATTTCTAGTGTTGTGGAAGAGATGACAAGCTATGTTCATAGAGCTGATGTATAACTTTGTTTCACTCCTTATGTTTGAACTTGCACTGTGTGGAGACAGAAAAAGAAAAAAGATTGAAAGGCAAGGTATTTGGGGTGAAAGAAGATGGACCTTATATCATCAACTCAAAACAGGTTCTCTTAATACATAATTTTATGGACTTCCGAATGCAGGCCTCCCTGTCAAATCTGTCCATTTTGTGCATCTCGGTTTAAACAATCTGTCAGGGTATCTGTCAGCTTAGAAGGCCTCACAGAAACAGGAGATATTAGGAATGAACTCAGATCTTCTGCTCAATGCCATAATCACCCTCACAGCCAACTACACAAAAAATAGTAAAGAAAAAGTGAGTTGATTTATGAATCACTTCCCTCTTTTCCTTCTTATACTTTCCACCTTGGTGTTCAACCTTTACATGATGAGCAGCCTCCAGTAGAAAGTTTGACATGTATAGCAGAAAGTTACCTAGAGAAATTTTCTATAACAATGTCCGATATCGCTGCCAGTCTTGCCTGTCCACTTGTGCTTTTGAACTGTGGGATAAACATTTTTAAGAAGCTGTGGGTAAGGCCATATATTTAGACTGGGAATCTACTATCTTTCATCTGAGGGAGAGAAAGAGAGACTTCCCAAATGCATCTTCCTCCTAGGAGCTACATAGGAAAATGTCACCATCATTGCCTTGGTGATATCAACAACCATTACACCAACCCCACTTCCCATCTCAGCTTTGGGGTTGGTGTATAGTACTGCAGGATATGGTGCTTCAGTGAGGCTCAGCAGCCCCCATGTCCACAAACTTGATGTCCAACTCAATACAACAATGAGAATCATCAGCAAATGTATTAAACCCACTCTGACCTATTGGCTACCTACATTGTGCCACATCACTCCCCCACATCTCTGAAAGCAAAATGCTCTTCTTTGTGAATATAGAAAGATGATTGAAAACAGAGAGTTGCCCATTCACAAAGACATGGCTGACGTGGGCCTATCCAAACTAAAGTCCTGATACCCAGCGATAAGATCTGCACAAATAGTGCAATCACAAAATTTTGATCTAGGGAATGAATGGTTGTGAACATGGATGAAATCAGTTCCACCTGATATTCATAACCTGATAAACACCAATGAAAGGCCTGCAGGATTTGACTTGCCACTTAAAATATGGAAGACAGCTAATAGAATACGAACTAGCTTTGGCAGTTGTGCCAACCTGTTGTTTAAATGGGGCAAAATACCAGTACCCAAATGGAATTGTGTTAGAGCCCGCCGAGCTATTTTCTATGTGTCACAAGAATGTGAGTCTCATGCTTTCCGGGGAGACATGATGGAGGTCTTACTACTCTCACCAGCTACAATTGAGTGGATTGAAAATTTAGATATCAGTATTAAGTGGTATTGCCCAATCTTTCTGTATACTGGTTGTATCTACATAAGAACATATTTTATATGTTTATACTTGGTTACATATTTTATATTATTATATGCTTCTTGCACGTAACTCTGCCATACAATAAATAAATAAATAAATACTCCCCATCTCATTTTGATCTACTTGTCTAGCAAAGAAAAGGCAAAGACATTGGTGAGTTATCACTGCATTAGTGACCTAAATCAAAATACATTTGCTCCTATGAGGAGCTTTGACACTTTAGGGGGACCATCACTGACTTTATGACATCAAGAACCATGATACCAGGCCCCAACCTTAGATTGATTTTGTGCTGAAGAAGCAAAATTTGTGCCGAAGAAGCAAAATTGTAAAGGGTCCAAAATAGGGATGTTCAAAAAATAAATTGGCCCATTCGGACTCGCCCGAATCAGACAGAATCAATTTCGGCCGGCAGTAAGACTCCCGCGTGTCAGTTTCGTCAGTGCCAGCCAATTGGAGAGTCTTTACGCCAGCTGAATGTCAATTTCAGCCCCATTATATCCTATGGGCCATTGAAGTCAATGATGAAAACATAGGGTATATTCTGGTGGCTGAAGGAGAGGGGGTTTGAGGGAGATGCTCCAAACCCGCAAGGTAGCTGCTGGAGCCTCTCCCCAAGACACCAACCAAGTTTGAAGAGCATTGGATCAGGGGGTCCAATTCTACGGGCCCCCAAAAAGGTTGCCTTCATCCCCTCCATTGTTCTCTATGGTGGGGGGGAA
>NW_015163111.1:348593-360712 GCF_001447785.1 Gekko japonicus | reverse complement strand
GCACATCAGCCCCCATGTCCCAAAGCAATTCTACCAGTGGGCTCAATTCTATGGGCACCCAAAAAGGTTGCCTTCATCCCCTCCATTGTTTCCAATGGGGAAACCCAGCCAGCAGCACTTAGGGCAGGCAAGCAGGCAGCACCCAGCAGTCAGACTCTCCCAGAGAATCTCAGGGAAAGTAAACTGTCTTGGGAGGTGTTTGTTTGCCATGAGAACAAGTGGCACACGCCAGAACAAGTGGCACTGTGGCAGTGCAATCATGTCACAGTGCCACATAGAAATCCCAAAAGACCAACAGGAACAACATTTATACAGGCCCTACCCTGTGTAAATTGATGGTGCAACCAGAAGTCCAGGGATGTAGCAGGTGAGGCCAGGGTAGAGTTGGGTAGAGTTGACTCTCTCTCCCCCCTCCCAAGCAAGAAAGGTGATGTGCAAAGCAACATCACCAACCTTGCAGGCTGCACATGCATGCAGCAATTGGCTGAAACTGGTCTTTTGGGGTTTCTGTGTGGCACTGTGGCATGCTCGCACTGCCACAGTGCCACTTGTTCTGGAGTGTGCCACTTGTTCTCATGGCAAACAAGCACCTCCCAAGACAGTTCACTTTCCCTGAGATTCTCTGGGAGAGTCTGACTGCTGAGAGCCGCTTGCTTGCCTGCCTTAAGTGCTGCTGGCTGGGTTTCCCCATTGGAAACAATGGAGGTAATGGGGGTAACCTGTTTGGGTGCCCATAGAATTGAGCCCACTGGTCCAATTACTTTGAGACATGGGGGTGTATGTGGGGAGAGGCTCCCGAAGCTACCCTGAAAATTTGGAGCCTCTCCTTCAAACCCCCCCCCCCAGAGCCACTAACAGCGCCGTGGGGAAAAGGAACTTTTCCCCCCACCATAGAGAACAATGGAGGGGATGGGGGCAATCTGTTTGGGGGCCCGTAGAATTGGACCCCTGGTCCAATGTTTTTAAAACTTAATTGGTATTTTGGGGGAAGGCCCCAGCAGCTACCCTGCGAGTTTGGAGCCTCTCCCTCAAACCCGCTCTCCTCCAGCCCCCAGAATATACCCTATGTTTTCACCATTGACTTCAATGGCCCATAGGATATAATGGGTCCGAATTGCCACCAAATTTTGACGGCAATTCGGCAGCAAACCAATTCAGATCAGAGAATGGGCCATTTTCAGGGGTGCATTCGATTTGGATGAACCGAATGCACATCCCTAGTCCAGAACAATTGTAAACAATAAACACCACTTGTCAGCCTACTCAACTCTTTATGGTATTATTTCCATACATATTCCCACCACTTGGAAGGTATTTTACTAGTTAGATAGAGTTCACATCACCTAGCTATCTCATCTCTTAACTTAGGGAAAGTTCTCAGACTCCCTGCTACTTTAGCTGCCAAGAAACTTTGATAATGCTCATTTTATATACTTATTTATATTCTATAAAATATTTCAAGGATGTGTGTCAGCAGTGCCACTTTCCCAGAAAAACGTATATCCAATTAGCGTTATAAACATTAAGCTCTTCCCCCAAAAATATCGATTTTATAGATAATTTATACAGAGATGAGGCTGTTAATCTTATTCTTAAGACATCAGAATTAATTAATGCCAAGATTCATCAGAAGAGAATGTGCAGTGCAACTTTATAACAACAAAAGTCCCAGGATGCATGCCAAAATGAGGAAAGGGGGTGTGGGGGAATGTATACTGTGCAAAAAGAAAATAATTGCAAAAATACTTTTTTCTGGTAGAGGATCTAAGCAAAGGGAGTCACAAATACAAGTGCAAGCTGAACATCTGCATGAATGGTTTATTATTAATTATCCTTGGGTACTATCAAAAGGTTAATGTATCATATCAAACTTCTCTTAAGTCATACACTCATGCATACAGCCTCTTGAATTGTATTTTATTGCCTTTGTTTTCCAGGTTTAGGGTGTCCGGTATTAAACAACCCTGGGAATACCATGAGATTTCGGTGAATGGAGGCATCATTCTTAAGCATTATCCCAAGGAAAGCAACTAATTGACTACTTGATATTATTCTTTTATTGATCCTTTTATATAGTTATTACTGTGAGAGCTCAGCCAGTTGCTTGGAACTGGGGAGCAGGGTCCCCTAAATCCAGACTGAGTCGTTTCTTGTTTTGAACCTGTGGATGAATCCCCAGTAAGAAGTGATCCAATTCTTATTCACCAAACTGGCCTGGCCACATCCTTAGGCACATGTTGGAATGGGGAGTTTCAAGAACATTGGAACAGCTTCAGTCAGTGCTGAGTCACTGAGGTTCTCCCAAGAGAATGTGGATTCACCCTGAAGCATTTTATTATTTCATAGGCTAGCTCTCACAACAGGTTCTGCCTTCCATGCACTGTACATCTATAACACTAGCCATCTACTCACCTTTAGCCCTGTTCAGTCATTCAAAGCACAAACCTGTGACACAACTAAGAGGAAAGGACAATGCCCAGGAATCCTTTCCTCTATAGTCATGTGATATGTTCATGCTTCTGAATAGGTGCACGTAGAAACGTTTGCAAGGACCCTATGTATGTAAAGGTCTATATATACTTGTAGGAGTTGTATGCATGACTGGAACTTCCACTTTTGTTTTTTACACTGTTAACTAATCACATGTATGGAACATGCATGCACGCACTTGTAAACAGTGTTCCCTCTAAGCTGAGTTGGTGTGAGCTAGCTCACAGTTTTTTAGCCTCTGGCTCACTCATTTTTGTCTTAGCTCAGGAAGGACAGCTCCAGATCAAACTACTTTATGCAGTAGCCAAATCACCTGCTCACAACTTTAATGCTAGTAGCTCACAAAGTAGAATTTTTGCTCACAGGGCTCCATAGCTTAGAGGGAACATTGCTTGTAAATAGGTAGCACTCCCTGCAGGTAACTGTACGGTTATCTTGGGTGGGGGCCAGTGAGGTCAACCTGCTCCCCTCTGAGCAAGTAAAGTCATATATGCATATAGAGTCTCTAGCCCTTACCTGTACACCAAGGGAACAACATCAACAAAGAGATTTTCATCATCAGTTATTTATTTACTAAATTATCCAAACCTACTCCTAAAGCAGGTTTAAAACATAGAGGAAGAAGCTTTAAAACCTTAAATATGAATGAAAGGCTCCAAAAGAACTTGCTACTCATCTGTTACCTGAAATAATGTCAAAGTATGCACTCTAAGGATTGGGGGGGGGGAAGTGGCTATTCTAAACTTGATTTTTTTTCTTACCATTTCATGGCAGAAAAGCTCCTGTTCCTATGTCACTCATTACAGGTCATGTCCAGCATGCTAGAAGTTTAGTTATTTTATTTATTAAGTAATTTAGGAATGTAATCCTTTTTACAGATTTTAAAGAGCACACACATAGAGGAGGTCAGGACTATGCCTGCTGGCTTTGCATCCTCCCATAATGCCTATGCATTGAGTTTAATATCTTCACTAAGCCCTATTAGCAGACACATAAATATGTGTAGCCTCCTCCACAGTATTGTGAAATTGCTTTTTTGAAGTTTTCATTGGTGCTTGGAAGAGCATAATTGTACTTAGGTACAGTTGATTTCCAACATTTGAGTGGATGTTCCTGTATCAGGGGCAGCAGTCACATTCATTTCTGCATGTGCTGAGTGTATGCTTGTTCTTCTTTTCTTTCTTTTTTTGGAAACTTTTATTTTTTAATGCTTAATACATATTATTACCAAAACAACAAAAGCATTTCCCTTCTTGCTTTTACAATAAAATAACAAGTTGTATATGTTACATTGCAATACTTTATATAATACAAAGTTTATACCATAGTTTGGGTATTGAGTAAATATTATTAACTTCTTTTGTGATAGAAAAGACAACCTTGTATAAACCAACAATAACTGGTGTTATGTACCTCTGAACAATATGTATAACAGAAGAGGAAACACTTGCAAAGTTGAAGAAGATAGCCAAAGAGAAGAACAAGCTTTTATTAGATTTGAGAACTATTGATGTTATATCCATTTGTGGTATTGAACCCATTCATGCGAAATGAACTGTTTGAGAGACAAGTAATCAAGTACTGGGAACCATTTTTCTGTAAAATTGTTTTTTTGTAGGAATTTGCGACAAACAATTTAATTTGTTGGTGACCGCATTCATTAAATAATGGCTCCATAATTTTTTGTACCATACTACTATATTGGGCGCTGTTTTCTTCTTCCAATAAGAAGCAATTGCTGTTTTTGCAGTGTCAAGCATCATGTCAACCGTGAGTTTGTGTGGTCTGTTCTCTAACTCCTTAGGCCAGGTGTTTAAAAACAATACTTCCGGGCTCAGTGGAATACGTACCGATGTTACTTCTTGAATTAAGGATAGAATTTCTACCCAAAATTTCTTAATTTTAACACATTGCCACCAGTCATGACCATAATTTCCAATTTGGTTGCATTCTTTCCAACACATTGGAGATTGGGTTGATATAATGTGAGATAACTTTAGTGGTGTTACATACCATCTTGACATTATTTTTAAGTTCTGTAGTCTGATAGATATTACTTTGGTTCTAGTGCTAGAAGAGTTCCATAGTCTCTCCCACATCTCATCTGTAAAATTCTCCGAGATTTCCTTTTGCCATGAATTCCGATATGGTAAGTGTCTGGAACCTGATTTTTTAATTAATAAAAGATACAGTCTGGAAATGAGGCCTTTGTTTTGTGTATTAGAATCTCGTAACTGAATTTCCATCTCTGTTTGTGGTTGTGTCATTACCTTTTTTACCTCCAGTTTGTTAATTAGGTGACTTAGTTGCAAATAAAGGAACCACAGTATTTGAGAGCCAACTTTCTGCTCAAGTTCAATTTTGCTTTTAATTCCTTTTTTATCAGCTATAACCACTAGTCTAGAAAGATTTTAAAGTCTCCATTTTGAAGACAAAGTCAAGTCTGTACCAGGCTGGAATGACCTCTGATTTACAAAAGTAAAATATCTTGATGTCTTGGGCAAGAAATGTTTGGCATACCTCTTCCAGCACTGGAATGATGGGAAGATAGATTCTATGATGATTCTTTCACCACCTGATAGTGACCCATTGACCCACAACAAGCTATCTAGATGTCTTGGAAATATCAAGTCATCACCTATGTTTACCCATAAAGGTTTATTGGAAGTACGTAACATTTTAATAGCTGGGGCTAGCAATATCACTCTATTATATAGCACTAAGTCAGGTAGAGCAAAACCCCCTAGAGTTTTGGGCCTGGTTAAAACCAAAAAGCTTATTCTTGGTTTCTTTCTGTCCCATAAAAAGACTTTTAAAGAGGATTGCCATTTTTTAAGTATAACATTCGGTATGTTAAGAGGAATTGTTCTAAACAAAAAAACAAATTTTGGCAATATAAAAGATTTGATAAGGTTGAATTTCTCGAATCAATTAAGATTCATTTTATTCAATTTGTTTATCTTACTAATTAGTTCAGAGTGCACATCATTATGGTTAAGCACCAACACCTTGGTTTTGTTGAGCGGGATTTTGATACCTAAGTAGTTTAGTGCGGTGGTGACCCAATGAAATTGAAAAGAGTCTTTTAAAAATTTCTCTTCTTCTCTCATGAGGTTTACTGGCATAAGTTGTGATTTTGAGTCATTGATTTTCAACCCAGAGAACAAACCAAATTTCTATAATAGGTCACGGAGAACTGGAATAGACACTGTAGGATTAGTTAGGTAGAGTACCATATCGTCTGCAAACAGAGCCATTTTATGCTCCTGTGATCGTAATTTAATACCTGAGATTTCCGTAATGACACGAATTGCATTAGCAAGTGGTTCAATAGAAAGCGCAAATAAAATGGGGGAAAGTGGGCAACCTTGACGACTACCTCTTAAGAGTGATATAGCTTTAGTGCATACTCCATTAATTTTTAATTGAGTGATGGGAGAGGCATACAGAGCTCTGATTGTAGATATAAACCTTTGACCAAAGCCCATTTTCTCTAAAATGGAGAAGAGATAAGAAAACTCCACAGAGTCAAAAGCCTTCTCTACATCCAGTGATAAAAAAGCAACGCTTGTTTTATTATGTTGACAGTATCGATGGAGAGTCATGGTTTTAATTGTCTTTTCCGCTAAATCCCTGCATGGGATAAACCCCACTTGATCTATGCGTTTCTGATGTTCATTCACATTATATTATCAAACCATAGTGTCAATTGCGGGCTGATCTCATCTCACTTATTTTGTCCATCTCATCTCACTTATTTTATCTGTAAAAAATAATGTTATTATTAGTATGTGATTTGTAATTTTGTATTCACTGAAATATTATTATAAGTATTTGTTGCATAATTGCAGTACTTCTACTTGTTTTTGTCATGGTTCACCAGTCAGCTCAGTCAAGCTCCTCAGTGCTTCAGCCAGATCAAGCCAATAGTGACTCTGATGATGACCCAGAAGCAGATGAAGAATGCCACCCTCCCAGCCAATTCCTTGGCAGTCATCCTGAAACTATTTATCCATTTTGTCAGTTGACAGCTGTTGACGGGCCATGACACTCCTTCTCCTTTCCTGCAACTCTGTGCACCTCTGGCAGCATTGGCACTGCAGGGTTGTGGGTGAGCTAGGTGGGCTGGGAGTGATTTCTGAAGACTTGTTTATGCCTTCAGAGCTACAAGGTGTTGGCTCAGTTTTAGCTGTAGGCTGTGACTTCTGATCAGCTTGTTGCTCTTCTTCTGGCTCTGAGCCTCCCCCGGGCAACCAGTGCCAGGCAATGTTGAGTTTAAAACTTTCCCATTCCACTGACACCCTGTGGTCCCAGTTGTAAGTCCAGAAACAATAACACTCAAATATTAAGTTTTCTGAGGAGTACAATATTTCTTAAATTCTGCAAGAACCTCTGCAAGAGTCTTTGGCCCTCCCTCCTCAAAAACAAATGTGTTGTATATTTTCACAGCATCTTCGCCAGTCACATTTAACAAAATAGCTACCTGCCGCTTGCCCGGTGCATTGTCTGTTGCGGAGGCAATTAAATAAACTTGGAAAGCTTGCTCCCACATCTTCCAATTTTCTGCAAGATTACCAGACAAAAAAAGTGGAGGCGGCAATCGAAAATAATCCCACTTCTGACAACATGTAATGTTCTTGGGCAATATGCCTCATCTGTTGAACAACAACACCCAGTCGTTGTTTATGAAACAGCTTTATTTGGTAGAAGGAGATGCCAGAAACTGAGAGCAACGAGGAACATCACACCAGCTGAGAGTCAGCCAACCCTTCCTGTTGTATCAGGTTAAATACATTCCACTATAATGAAAAACTATCTACTTAAAGGTACAAACACATCACACCGTGTGGGTTGTTCCTCTCAACTAGAAAGAAGGAAATCAGGCTCACCATCTTACAAATGCTAATTGAGCTAGCAGGATAGACAATGAAATTGTTAAACATTCCCCCCTCCCTTCTCCAAGTATATATGATAGAGTCTCTTTAGGAAGACAAATCTCTGGAGACAGGAGAAGCTGAACAGGGAAACAGGAAGAAGATTTGATAACATTCCTTGCAACAGGAAGAGAAGGTCTCTTGCAGCTGGATCCATCAGGTTCTTGGTTGTATCTTTGCATGCTCTAGGTTAATAACTAAGGTTTTTGATATCCAGAACATATCAGTCCTTGAATATGTTTGGTGGAAAAGAAAGCATAGTGCTTAATCCTGGCTGTCTCCACCCACTTTTCAATGTAGCAATTGTTATACTGTGATGCCTCTGTAGGGCCCAACATATTTGCTGGGCTCCAATTTACATTTTGGGGGAAAGTGTGATTCTATTTTATTTTACTTGGGTTTATATAGCCTTGACTGAGAACAGTTGTTGTTGTTTTTTATGGTAGTGGAGGGTAGGCTGCTTCAACCAGTCCTAAGCTCTTCTTTCAATTTCCATTTCATTTTTAAATGGTAAATCCATCTGCATCAACAGAATTGGGGGGGGGGTGACATGCAGATCTGAGGCCTTCTAAAATTTCCTTTTGCCCTGTGTGCAGCCCAGAGAGAACATTGGCAAGGAATGTGCACTCTGTACATGTTCATGCTCTTCATTTTGCTGCTGCTTAAAATGGTGTGGTACAGTTTCAAAGGGGCAACTAACTGGGATGAATAAAAGGAATGACAGGATTGTCCATTGGAAACAATAAGAGAGGCTTGAATCCCCATTGGAGATAATGGGAGCCAGGGATGCCAATTGACTTGCATGGGCGCCACTGAAATAGATTGCAGCACAAAAAAAGTTTCAAAGAAAATACAGAATGGTTTTCCCATTAAGGTCTTTGGGTACAGATAGGCTACTCTGGAATGGGAATGACAGCCCCCAGGGTGAAAGACAGTCCCTGGGATTAGAATCTGTGCTATGGGACTAGAATGACAGCCCCCATAGTGGAATGACGATCTCTAGCTATAGAATCTGTGCTCTGGGACTGGAATAACTTATCACAGAGTGGAATGACAGGACAGCCCCTGGGAATAGGCTCAGTGCACTGGGACTGGAATGACAGGTTGAAAAGTGGAATGACAGCCCCTGGGAATAGGCTCAGTGCTCTGGGACTGGAATGACAGCCCCCAGAATGGAATAACAGCCCCCGGGAGTAGCAGAGATGTTCTGGGACTAGAATGAGAGCCCTCAAAGTGGAATGATAGTCTGAGAACTCTTCTGCAACTCCCATTTTTAAGTGAGAAGATTGTTGCTACTCTGAACTCTGTACATTGCTCAAAAATTGAGTGCACAGCAACTGTTTGGTATTCTGCCCTGGCTCAGAGACTTCAGCCATGCATTTACCAAATGAAGGCATCTGTGATGTCATAATTTAGTAAATTTCAGTACAAAGTCACCTTTATGAATAAGGCAGAAACAATGCTACTGTAAATGAACGTCCAGGAAAACTTTTAAAATGTTCCCCTACAGACTTTTCTGTGTTGCCTTCCTTACTGTCAAATTTGTGACCATTTGTTTGTCTTATGCACATGGTATGTATATTTGCTGATTTTAAAGTGACTATTCTAAAAGTGAATTTTAAAAAAGGACACAGCAGGAGAACGCTGAGATACCACCACTGGCCAACTCCCAGCTTTTTCTGGGTTTAGCCCAGCCCAGGGGCATGGCCGGGGGTGGTGGTGGTGAGAGAGAGAGCCAGTTTGGTGTAGTGGTTAAGTGTGCGGACTCTAATATGGGAGAACTGGGTTTGATTCCCCACTCCTCCACTTGCACCTGCTGGTGTGACCTTGGGTCAGTCACAAGCTCTGGCACAGCTGTCCTTGAAAAAGAGCAGTTTGTGTCAGAGTTCTCTCAGCCCCACCCACCTCACAGGATGTCTGTTGTGGGGAGGGGAAGGGAAAGGAGTTTGTAAGCCGCTCTGAGACTCCAAGTGAAGGGCGGGGTATAAATCCAATCTCTTTCTTCTTCCCAGACCCCCCCTCCTAAATTTCTGGGGAGCCCTTTCCTAAATCCCACATGGCTCCACCTCCATAGATAGTGACAATGACCTGTGATGTCACTGGCTCCTCCCTATGTCACTGGGCCTCGGTTCTTTTAAGGACCTAGTGTAGCAATGCCTCTGCCACCCGCCCCCCCCGAAATTGGAAAGTCTACGCTCTGCTTGCTTCCTTACTTCTTGTGCATTGACCTTTATTCCTGACCTGACTATTTACACTCTATATTTGGCTCCTTGGGCTACAACCTTTGTTCTGGACCTGACTACACTTCTTGGACCCACCTTGCATCATGACTTTTGTGCTTTGACCTCTGAACCAGACCTGACCACACATCTTGGAATTTGCCTTGCCTTGACTCCTGACTTTGGTGCCTGGACCCCTTGCCTGGGGACTTGACTATAATTGGGACTCTGACAAACCCAGACACTGGGGCCTTTTTGTGATTTACTGGCACTAGGCCTTTTGCCTTGGCCATAAAACAGCACTGCCAGAGTCAAATGGAGGCATTACATTTTGAAAGCTTATCCACTTCAAAGGAAGATAAATACTTCTAGAATGGCCTATTTTTTATTTTCATACAAATTTCACTAGCATTACAAGGGTTATTAATTCTAGAATAATCTTGTAGAAGGCTAAATTGAAACTTAGTCCACTATATTCAATGTATAGTGATGCGGACTATCAAATAAGTACCTCTGAATTTCAAAAATATCTGTATTGTAATATTAGGAAAACTAAACTGTATGCCACTCATGGAAGTTAAATAAGACCAGCACTCACCTTGTGAGGGAGCTTCTTTTGTACCTTACCATGACTGAAAAGAGAGGCATCAGACTATTGGGTGGGTGAGCAGCTACTTGTTGTTCAACCAACTGGAGGGATGGAAGAATGAACCATTTAAGGTCCATACATCCTTCTGTACCAGATTTTGCTGGCAGAGCTGCCCCATTCTTCTTCCTTTAGATACATTATGAGATAAGGTGGCCATTTGGAGGCTTAGAAAATACAGTTGACCACAAGAGAGCTCTTTTTTACCTGCTTCATACTCTCTGGGGTGAGAGGAACTCAATAATTAAATAGGTCTGGTCAGAGTATACTGATACATTAGCCTTTAACTAATGTATTAGGCAGATTGCTGGCTGATTCATAGATCAAAAAGCACCTTGAAGTACCTTAGGATAAGGAGCAATAACCAATCTGCACATTTCAAGCTGTCCAAACCAAGTGCCTGGGGATGGAACTCTCTCAGTGCTGCTTTTCAATGCTGACTGGTATAAAGGAATGGCCTTTATCAGCAGCATCTCTTGGTACACTTTGCTGGGCAAGCTGGAAGAAGCAAAGAGAAGCCAATTTTATCTCTCTAGGCTTGGAGCCAGGATGGGATTTCCCAGACCCTGGCAAACCTGGAAGCCTCTTAGGGTGTGTGCACTAATAATGATAAAGAATTTACCCTAACTCAGCCATTTCAAAATAATCAAGCTTTCATTTAATCCAGTTCCGGTGTCTGTGTTTTTCTTTTAAGGGTAAGGGACCCAATACATTAACACCAGTATTAGTAACATTCACAATGAAAATATGGTCTTGTAGAACTATTATGATCTTTGAAATGAGTTTCACAGTAGCCATGTTGGTCTGCTGCAGAAGAGCTAGATTAGAATCCAGTAGCACCTTAGAGGCCATCATGATTTTCAAGGCAACAGTTTTTGAGAATCAAAGCTCCTTTCATCAGATGATCTCTGAATAATTATATAGCACTAGGAGTAAAGCCTGTTATGGGAAGAAATACAACGAGCTCTAGAAAGAGTCTCCAGGAGAGTGTTCTAACTGTGGCTGGTGGTGTGGGGGTGGGGCAAGAGAAAGAGGGAGGTGAGCCATGTTTGTAACCTTCTGCTTAGCTATAAGGCAGGGCTGTCTCAAGTCATTTTGCTGCCCCAAGTGGGTAGCATGGGAGGAGAGCTGCATGCTATGTTTTCTGGGTTCCAAGGGTCTGGAAAGCAGTTCCATAGCCAGTTACAGGGTTGCCATCTCTGGGTTGGGAAATGTGTGTAGATTTGAGGGGTACAGCCTGGGAAAGGCAGGATTTGGGGTGGGGAGGGACCTCAGCAGGGTATAATGCCATGGAGTCTACTGCCCAAAGTAGCCATTTTTTCCAATATAGCGGAAGGGGGTGGGTTGACCTGTTCTCCAGAGGCCAGGTCTAACAATACAGTGGAATGGGGTGGGGAGACCTGTTCTCCAGAGGCCAGGTCTCCCAAGATAGTGGAAAGGGGTGGGTAGACCTGCCCTCTGGCAGGGGGGAGGGATGACGCCATCGACCTGGGCCTGCCAGCTCCTCGGGAGGGAGGGGGGAACACTTCCGGTGGCCTTTGCCCACCAGGGACTCAGGCGGCCGACAAGCACTAGGAAGGGGGAGGGGCCCTGCAGCCGGGCGGCCAAGCTAGCGCCGGTTGTCTTCAATGCTACAATGGGTCTGATTCCTAGTATCTCTCCCTTATATTATAAAGCAGTAGTGGGGACCAACATTCCAAATGCACACCTTTAGTGTATGGATGCTTGAATTGTCAGTCAGAAGACGCTGGCTGGGTTGACTGGCTGCTTTGTGCAGTCCCGCCCAGCGTTTCAAGGTCTTTTGCATATGGAAGCTGATTGGACTTCACT
>NW_015163111.1:330725-347661 GCF_001447785.1 Gekko japonicus | reverse complement strand
CATTGTTTAATAACCAATAGTGTTAGTTCTTGGGACGGACCACAGGTGGGAAGGGCAAGGAGGATGGCATCAATGCCAGCCCCCAAGAGCCCCCCTATATAAAGTGAGGTTCAACAGTTTGAACCCCGCTAGCCATCTTCTTCCCTTAACTAGTAACTTACAGTCTTGCTGCTATTGTAATCCTTTGTTTCCTCTCTGATTTCGTGGACTGCAGCCTAGAGGTCCACATGTGTTTGGCTGGTTCCAACCATGTGCAGTAGAGTACTTATAGTTATCCTGCTTGTTTCACATATTCTTCGTTGGGAAGATCAAGCCTCTGATCAGATAAGTATTTGCTATTCCCTTCCCCATACATTTAGTGTAAAAGTAACTATTTGCTATTTCTGTAATACTGAGGATCTTGTGTGCGTGTGTGTGAGAATCTGTTATTGCGTACGTATGTGAATTAGATTTAGGAAATAAAAGGAACCAATTGCTTTCATCATACATTAGCCTCATCTCCATTTGTAACCGGACTTCCTCTGAGGTGGATTTGCATCCTGTATACACTGGTCAGCACCACCAAAATTAATATTTCATAAAGCCTCTGCTGTACACAAAGCAGTTAGGCTAACAACAGCACATTGATGCTGAGTGCCCAAGGCCTTGGCACTCTCCCAGAGCCTCTTTCTAGAGCTCGTTGTATTTATTTCCACAATGAACCTTATTCCTAGTAATGCCATAAAGGTCAGCCTCCAAAGCAACAATTTTCTCCATGGGGACTGATCTCTGTACTCTGGAGATCAATTGTAATTCAAAGAGATGTTCAGGCGTTTCCTTTCTCCCAACCCCTTTCAATTCCAAAGCTACTTCCTGTTTAACAATATAACTAATTAACAGTTTAACCTACTCCCTGCTAATGCCCCACAGCCTCTTGAGACTCCAGACATGGGAGTTGTAGTTCTAATTCCCTTTGCTATGATTGCAGTAAGGCCAGCTGAGAACTACAACTTCCAAGGTGCAATGTATCAAAAGTGGGGGTGTAAGAATGGAGAAGCCAGCAGGATGGGCCAATAGGATACCAAGGCAGCTTCCCCAGTGATGAATGGGAGAGTAGGTGAGTCATCGCCAACACAGCTTGCCTTTTATATAGGATTCTGCTATATAGTTAGTCCTGCCTCACCAAAGATACATTTTGTACCATAACAGGTATGTATTACGTGTTGTAATGTCCAAAGGTGAATATATTCTTGATATATACTTTATGTACTGAGAATTTTGAACATAGTAGTATTAGTAAATGTTTATTGTGTATGGCAAAAGTTGTTCTAATTAAGACATAGGTAAATCATAGGATGAATTAAAACAATCATAAAGATAAGATGCAAGAATTCTATATGAAACTGGGTCTATTATCCTCCATTACACAGAAAACATTATATTGCAAGTCTGTACATGTGGGGTTTATCCCTGAAGGACATTTAAGCCACTTCTGCTCTCTCCTATCCATACATTAAAGACAAGGTCAAAATCCTCTCCAGAAGGTCATTGCTACCTCTCATGATGCACTCATGGCATATGATTGTAATACTATTAGCTCCTTTTATCTTCTAGCCATGACAAACACACACGGTATTAGCCTGCAGTTTCTGTCCAGGCAAAGACTGCTTTCAATGACTCATGCTTTAATATTATTACATGGTCTGAAGCACACCAGGAGGGAAATTTATTCCCTGCTGGCTAAGAAAAAGGCCTTTATTGAGATCACTTCAGTGTCTGCTCTTCGTAGGACATTGGGCTGCAGCACCCAAGGTCAGCAAATGATTATGTTTCTCCTGCAATCCAAGGAACTTCACCATGAAATTGCCCTTGACAATATACAGCATGCTGCTTCTCCACTTCAGTAAAACACTGACAGTCTAGAACAAGAAACAACGCAGGAAGAAAACCATTTAAAGTGAGGCTAGATTCATAACCACCATGTCTAACTCTGTTACGACAGGCTGAGTCACCTTTATTTTACGTAACTCTAGGAAGCATTTATTCAATGTGCTGGGAAAGTAAAAAAGACTGGTCAGTTTTAACAGCACAGATTAAAAGTCTTCTAGTTACACAGAAGTCTTTCTCCAATATTTGTTCCAGGTATTTTTAAAACATTAAATAGCAGGTGAGAAATACTTTGGGATGAGGACAAAGACTTCACACCATGTCTACAGTTTCATGTGTCACATTGGTCTTTAGACAAGAACTCGTATGTGAACAGAGTTGGCAGCCTCCAGGCAGAAACTGAAGATCTGTTCCCCAGAGAAAATGGCTGGCTTGGAGGGGGGACTCTATGGTAGTATACCTCACTGAGGCCCCTCTCCCTCTGCAAACCTTGCCCTCCCCAGGTTCCTTCCCGAGATCTCCAGGAATTTCCCACCCCTAGTTGACAACTTCAGCTTGAGAAATCCCTGAAGGTCTGGGGAAAGTGCCTGGCAAGGGTGGAATTTACAGAGGCAAGGGAGCAGTCAGTTCTTCAGAGCAGATTCCATGCTCTCAGTGGGAATGTGATGCTGTAGAGTTAACCCTCTGAAGCTGTCTTTTCTTTGGGGAACTGATATGTGCAGTCTGGAGATCAGATGCAATCCCAGGCAGACACCAGGACCCACCTGGAGGTTGTAAAGTATGTGAATATCATTCTCGCGAACCAGCACAACTACCTGGATTTAAAAAAAAAATCTGTAAATTCTGCTGTGAAAACTGAATGGATCCATACAGATAACTAACCAGGGTCAGGTCTCTCACCTTGGAGTAGATTATTATCTTGCCAAGTGAGCAAATCTGTGGTAAAATGGTTGTAACTATTATAACAACAACAACAATAATGACAGCATCATCAACAAAAACAGATGCTATTTTTCTCATATTGGAGAGCTGAGGATGCGTGAATACTGACACTTGCCTAAGGTCACTAACGCATTTCTTGCAGAGGCAATATTCAGAAAGCTTCCTGTTTCATGGCTCAGTCTCTCAGCCACT
The DNA here is from genome assembly GCF_001447785.1 of Gekko japonicus. NCBI lineage: Eukaryota > Metazoa > Chordata > Lepidosauria > Squamata > Gekkonidae > Gekko > Gekko japonicus. The sequence continues at coordinate 344,661 of NW_015163111.1, read as the reverse complement.
GTCCTTAATCCGCTCAGTACCCACAGCTGATTGCAATACGTGACCAGCAATGTTCCCTCTAAGGTGTGGAGTCTTGTGAGCAAGAATTCTACTTTGTGAGCTACTGGCCTTAAAGTGGTGAGCGAGCGATTTGGCTGCTGCATCAATCAGTTTGCTTTGTAGCCCTCCTTCCTGAGCTAAGGCAAAAACGTGTGAGCCGGAGGCTAAAAAACTGTGAGCTGGCTCACACTAACTCAGCTTAGAGGGAACACTGGTGACCAGTCTCTGGGTGAATATAACAGAGGCCTACAAAGGAAACTGTTGCTCTTCTTTTTGCTTCATTCTGCTGGGCTTCAGGAAAGGATTCTCAGTGGCAGCAGTGACTTTGTAAAGATTTTCTCCTAAAGGGTACTTTCCCTCTTTTACTGCTTATTTTGCATCATGGTAAGAATTGTTTTTTTTAATTTTGAAGGATATTTTCCATCAATCAAGATTTTTAACTGTGGTATTCAATCTTTCCTGACTGTTTTTTAAAAGACTGAGCCCGTTCGCGGGAAGGGCGGTGTAAAAATGCAATATATATATATATATGGCATGAGGAGGCCACTCTCTTTGTGATGGGCTGCATTCAATTGAATCCAACCTGCTGTACAACATATTGAGGTCCAGCACCTCTCAGCACAATTCTGTGGAGAAAATAAATAAGACACCAAAGTTCATCAAGACTGACCTTTGATGCCATGTTACCAGGCATACCTGAGGGACCGCCTTTCCCCGTATAGGCCTCAAAGAGCACTTCAGTCGGGGTCACAACACCATCTAGTGACCCCGGGCCCTAAAGAGGCCAGGCTGGCTGCCAAAAGGGCCAGGTCTTTCTCGGTGGCGGCTCCTGTCTGGTGGAATGAGCTCCCGGAGGAGATCAGGGCCCTGCGGGACCTGTTACAGTTCCGCAGGGCCTGTAAGATGGAGCTCTTCCGCCAGGCTTTTGAATAGGAGCCGCCGCTGCCACCACCACCAATGGGTGACAGTAAAGCAATACCGCTGGGTTAGGCTGACTGGGCATCTGAACATCGGGGCCATAGCATCCCCCTCTGTGACTCAATGCGATGTACAATAGGGAGCGTGTATGCGAGTCGCGTTAGATCCTTGGAAGTTGTCCACTGTAGTTAATTGTTTTCAATTGTTTTAACTGTATTTTATTGCACTGTGTGCCCTAATTGCGTAATTGTGATGTTGTCTCACATCTATGTCCTGTAAGCCACCCTGAGCCCGCGTGCGGGGAGGGCGGGATACAAATGTAATTAAATAAATAAATAAATAAATAAATAAATGTTGTTATCCACCCTGAGCCCTGCTGTACAGGGAAGGACATGTTATAAACCCAATAAAATAAATAATTAAAGTTGTTCTTGCTACTCTCATCTCTTTTGCTACTACTACTACCACTAATAATAATAATACCACTCCTAATATCACAATTGTAAAAAAAAAATAAGAAATAGGTTTTGGATCATTGACATTGCAATGTCAGCAGAACAGAAATATAAAAGGAGACAGCAGAACGGAAAAATAAAAACAGGAGAAGATCACCAAATACCAAGACCTACAAATAGATTTAGAGTGCCTCTAGGAGGTGAAACATCATGCTAGTTGTCATTGGAGCTCTTGGAGCAGTACCTAGAAGTCTCAAGGAATACCTGGACATTCTGGACATTGAGCAATTACCCCACCTCAGCTCCGAAGACAGGATTGCTTGGAACAGCAAGAATCCTGCAAAGATACATCAGCAATTATCGAGAACTAGGCTAGGTCTTGAACTGCAGAACACCATCTACCGGTCAAATACATGACTGTGACAATTCATAGTAATAATGCCAAAAAGAAAAAGATGGAAACAATGCAAAAACTCCATATTGATGGAACAAAATGCTTTTAGAAAACATAAAGTGAAATCCTAAGCAGAGTTACACCCTTCTAAGCTGTCTTCAACAGTTAGGGTTATGCTATTGTTTTTGCTGTTGTTTTTCTTTGTAATGCCAGAGAGAGAGAGGGAGGGACAGAGGTTGATTCAGGGGGATTGTGGAGGATCACAGTTCCCCTGGGTGAGATGCAGGGGCGGGGCACACGACGAAGCCCTGCCCCCTTCTTCCAGCCGCCCCCTGCTTCCAGCCTCATTCTGTTGCAGAAGGAGGAAGAAGCAGGAGGGTAAGTTGGCGTCCTCCCCCTCTGCCTGGCCGAGGCCACTCCACGCGGCCTCCACAAGGACTCCCATCCCCATCCAGGAGCTTCCCCGAGGTAGCTGTGTTAGTCTGTTGCTGCAAAATAGTCCAAGAGTTCAAATAGCACCTTTAAGACAAACCTTTAAGACTAAGACTAACTGAGTGGTGGGTGTGGCCTTATGACACACTTCCGGTGATGTCAGGGAGTGTAGCATATGCAAAAGAGTTATGCTAATTCCTCTAGCTCTTTTTCTACGAAACGACCCCTGGGGAGGGAGGAGGGAGAGAGAAATAAAAAGGGAGAGAAAGACTGATATGTTTAAAAAAATAGAGACTGGTGTCCATATTATGCTTTTCATTTCCAGTACTGTAGTTTAAAGTGTCCTGTGGAGGCCATTTTTGATCTGGGAAATGTAGCAAGGATGGAATTAACTACCTCCTCCCCAGCACTATGGCCCAGCCTCCCCCTGCAATCCATGCCCTCAACTCCTTTTTGCAGATAAAAGTCAAGGATCTGATCCTGGATCCCCAAAATCTCATGCAGTTTGGCCTCCTATTTCCAAAGGTATGAAATGAAATAATGACATCATCATTTATGAATATTTCCGTCCCCTGTACTGAATCTCGACCTGTGGAATCGAATCAGGACATATCCATAACTCATTTCATTTTCTGATCTCAAGGTTTTTATGTGTCTGTAAGCCTGCATCCCAAGTTGATCAGGTACCTGTATCATTTCAACAGACATCCATTTCCACCCATATCCTGCTTCTGCTTATTACTAAATCCCATACACTTCAACAGCTTTAGAAACATGAGTCAAGAATATTGATTTTGTTTGGCAGGCAGAGGTCACTGGAAAAATGGGACTCTAGTCCTGTACAAAAGAAGACTGTATATATCACTGGGTTGCAGAATGCAGACAATTTCCATTTTAACCAATACATGTGTTTTTGATTTTTGAAAAAAAAACACTCTACACAGCCCAGATTGTTCACATAAGACAATGCATAAGTAGAAAGCTTGTTTTGCTATAAAAAGTAGAGAGATTATTGATAAGGTCACTGTAGCAATAGCTGGATGCTGGGCCCAGCCTCCATTTCATCCTGGTTTCTAGTGTATCTTGAGTATTTCATTTACAGGTTATGTCAAGTCACTGCAGTGAAAAATGCATCACCAATTGGCTCCCCCCAGCATTGTTTCATCATTAGCTGGGCCAGTGTGGAGAAATTATCCTGAGAACTGGCATCACATGTACACATGAAGCTGCTTCACAGTGAATGAATCAGACCATTGTCAGCGATGCTGCCATGGGGGTTGGGGAGCTCGGTCTGTGTCTGGTTATTTGCTACTGCATTCCTTTCTGTGCTTTTCCTGCTTTGCACCGAAATGCTTATCTATACAGATGTGCAGGAGGAAGTTGTATTGTCTGCGTTTTTCCTAGGTGCCGTGGGAGCGTGTTGGTTCTCAGCTTTAGCTACCTAACGGTCTCCAAGCTTTATCCTGTGCATGGGAGGGTGCCTAATTGGCTAGTGCGCTGGGGGGGTGCATACGAATACCCTATATCCTATTATGCCCATGGGTCCGCCGCCATTCTTAACAGTGCTTATGTTACTGCATCTATAGCTCTGCAGTAAAAGTATTACCATTCCTGAGTGCATGTACTTCGTTGTTGGCTGTGGGTTCTGACAACCATTCGTCTATCAAAGTCAGTACTGTCTACACTGACTGGGAGCAGCTCTCCAGAGTTTCAGGTTAAAGTCCTTCACATTGCCTACTAACTGATCCATCTTTAACTGGAGAGAAAGAGAGTAAACCCAGCTTCTTCTGGCTGCAAAGCAGATGCTTGACCATTCCCAACTCACTATTAACCAAAAGGAAGAAGGAGGAAGGATTGCAGAAAAAGACTAAAGTCACTTCTCATTCTCAAGGAAGAACAAGAATGGAAGCAAGACCACACCTCTTTCCTACCAAAATCCTTCTGAGGGAAAATTGCCCTTCATAGACCTGAATTGACAATTGCCATTTCGGACGTCTAGAGGTCATAATCTGAACATGCTTTCACATGAAGGAAGCCAGTACTTTTGCTCTACTGCAGGGTTTCTAAGCAACCAAATGTGAATTTGGTCTTCCACCTTTGTCAAAACTGCTTGTTAAACTTCCTTAAGGCAGTGCCTTCGAAACTAATAATTTCACCCCCTTCACCCAACTTGAGCCAACAACGAGGCTTTTTGCCCCATAAAGTTGTCTTCCTCTCCCTCTTATCTGACCTTTGGAGTCCATGGGTTGTTGGTTGTTGTTTTTTCTCTCCTTCATCTTCCGTTTCTTGATGACAGGCTTTAGTTGTTGTTGTTCAGTCGCACAGTCGAGTCCAACTCTTTGCGACCCCATGGACCAGATACCGCCAGGCCTTCCTGTCTTCTGAAGTTTGCTCAATTTCATGTTCGTTGCATCTATGACACTGTCTAACCATCTCATCCTTTGCCATCCCCGTCTTCTTTGACCTTCAGTCTTTCCCAGGATCAGGGTCTTCTCCAGTGAGTGCTCCCTTCTCATTTGGTGGCCAAAGTATTTGAGCTTCAGTTTCATTATCTGGCCTTCCAGGGAACAGTCAGGGTTGATTTCTTTTAGGATTGACTGATTTGATCTTCTTGCAGTCCAAGGGACTCTCAAGAGTCTTCTCCAGCACCATAGTTCAAAAGAATCTATTCTTCGGCGCTCGGCCTTCCTTATAGTCCAGCTCTCGCAGCCATACATGACTACTGGGAATACCATTGCTTTGACCATGCGGACTTTTGTTGGCAGGGTGATGTCTCTACTTTTTATCATGCTGTTTAGGTTCGCCATCGCTTTCCTCCCAAGGAGCAGGCGTCTTTTAATTTCATGGCTGCAGTCACAGTCTGCGGTGATCTGGGATCCCAGGAACGTGAAGTCTGTCACTACTTCCACGACTTCCCCTTCTATTTGCCAAGGAGTGATGGGGCCGGATGCCATGATCTTAGTTTTTTTGATGTTGAGCTTCAAGCCCACTTTTGCGCTCTCCTCTTTTACTCTGAGCAAGAGGCTCTTTAGATCCTTTTCACTTTCAGCCATTAGAGTGGTATCATCTGCATATCTGAGGTTGTTGATCTTTTCCCCAGCAATCTTAATTCCCGCTTGTGATTCATCCAGGCCAGCATTTCGCATGATGTACTCTGCATATATATTAAATAAGCAAGGTGACAGTATACATCCTTGTCGTACTCCTTTTCCTATGCTGAACCAATCAGTTGTTCCGTATCCGGTTCTAACTGTCGCTTCTTGGCCCTTATACAGGTTTCTCAAGAGACATGTGAGGTGGTCTGGTACTCCCATCTCTTTAAGGACCTGCCATAGTTTGTTGTGATCCACACAGTCAAAGGCTTTAGCATAGTCAATGAAGCAGAAGTAGATATTTTTCTGGTACTCTCTTGCTTTCTCCATAATCCAGCGAATGTTGGCAATATGATCTCTCGTTCCTCTACCTCTTCGAAACCCAGCTTGTACTTCTGGTAGTTCTCTATCCACGTACTGTTGAAGCCTAGCTTGTAGGATCTTGAGCATGACCTTGCTAGCGTGTGATATGAGTGCAATTGTGCGATAGTTTGAACATTCCTTGGCATTGCCCTTCTTTGGGATTGGAATGTATACTGACCTTTTCCAATCCTGTGGCCACTGTTGCGTTTTCCAAATTTGCTGGCAAATTGAGTGCAGCACTTTAACAGCATCATCTTCTAAGACTTTGAATAGCTCAGCTGGAATACCATCACCTCCACTAGCTTTGTTGTTAGTAATGCTTTCTAAGGCCCATTTAACTTCACATTCCAGGATGTCTGGCTCGAGGTCAGTGATTATACCGTCGTGGTTGTCAAGGACATCGAGGTCTTTCTTGTATAGTTCTTCTGTGTATTCTTGCCATCTTTTCCTAATCTCTTCTGCTTCTGTTAGGTCCCTACCGTTTTTGTCCTTTATCATGGCCAGCTTTGCATGGAACGCTCCCTTGATTTCTCCAATTTTCTTGAAGAGATCTCTAGTCCTTCCCATTCTATTGTTTTCTTCTATTACTTTGCACTGTTCATTCAGGAAGGCCTCCTTATCTCTCCTTGCTGTTCTCTGGAAATCTGCGTTCAGTTGGGTAAATCTTTCCTTTTCGCCTTTGCCTTTCGCTTTCCTTCTTTCCTCTGCTATTTGTAAAGCCTCATCAGAAAGCCATTTTGCTTTCTTGCATTTCTTTTTCTTTGGTATGGTGGTGATTGCTGCCTCCTGTACGATGTCACGAACCTCTGTCCATAGTTCTTCAGGCACTCTATCTATCAAATCCAGACCCTTGAATCTATTCTTCACCTCTACTGTATATTCATCAGGGATGCGATCTAGGTCAAACCTGAATGGCCTCGTGGTTTTCCCAATTTTCTTCAGTTTAAGTCTGAATTTTGCAATGAGTAGCTCATGATCTGAACCACAGTCAGCTCCAGGTCTTGTTTTTACTGACTGGATAGAGCTTCTCCATCTTTGACTGCAAATTATATAGTCAATCTGATTTCGGTGTTGCCCATCTGGTGATGTCCATGTGTAGAGTCGTCTCTTAGGTTGTTGGAAAAGGGTGTTCGCTATGACCAGTGTGTTCTCTTGACAAAACTCTGTTAACCTTTGCCCTGCTTCATTTTGCTTTCCAAGGCCAAACTTGTCTGTTATTCCGGTTACCTTTTGACTTCCTACTTTAGCATTCCAGTCCCCTATGATGATGAGGACATCACTTTTGGGTGTTAGTTCTAGGAGGTGTTGTAGGTCTTCATAGAACCGGTCCACTTCAGCCTCTTCTGCATCAGTGGTTGGGGCATAGACTTGGATTACTGTGATGTTGAATGGTTTGCCTTGGAATCGGACCGAAATCATTCTGTCATTTTTGAGCCTGTATCCCAGTACTGACTTTCGCACTCTCTTGTTGACTATAAAAGCCACACCATTTTTTTTACGAGCTTCCTGGCTACAGTAGTAGATATAATGGTCTTCTGAGTTAAATTCACCCATTCCTGTCCACTTTAGTTCACTGATTCCTAAGATATCGATGTTCAGTCTTGCCATCTCATTTTTACCACGTCAAGCTTACCTTGATTCATAGATCTTACATTCCAGGTTCCTATGCAGTATTGTTCTCTGCAGCATCGGACTTTCCTTTCATCATCAGACATATCCAGAACTGAGTGTCCTTTCGGTTTTGGCCCAGGCGCTTCACACTTTCTGGGGTTACTTGTACTTTCCCTCTGCTCTTCCCCAGTAGCATATTGGACACCTTCAAATCTGAGGGGCTCATCTTCCGGCGTCATATCTTTTAGCCTTTTGATACTTTCCATGGGGTTTTCTTGGCAAAAATACTGGAGTGGGTTGCCATTTCCTTCTCCAGTGGATCACTCTTGGTCTGAGTTCTCTGCTGTGGCCTGTCCATCTTGGGTGGCCCTCCACGGCATAGCCCACAGCCTCATCGAACCACACAAGCCCCCTCGCCACGACAAGGCAGTGATCCATGAGGGAGCAGGCTTTAGTAGACAATGGTATATCATCTTACCTACTGTTTTTTTCTAAGGTTCCTGTGTGTCCACTCATTTGAATACCAATTGCTAAATGGATGGCAAAAGGCTTGCAAAAGACCTTGAAAAAAGGGATTTGCCTACCCAGTTTCATATCCTTTGGAGAGTAACAGTGCAATCCTGAACAGAGTTACACCTTTCTAAATTAATTGAAGTCAATACTTTTCCTAGGCAAATGTAAATTGCTATAAGTTCTGCTAAATTGTTGGGAATGACACCCAAGCATGCATATCTTTTAATGAAGTACTTTCAACAAGTACAATACCACTTCCAGAATTCCTATCCCCCAAAAGGTGACATAAAACACACCAGCTGATATTCTTGAAAATGATGGCTTGGCTTTCAGCTTGGCAGTCAAAGTTTTGTAAAGAAGGGAGAGTGGAAATAAAAATTAAAATCCTTGCATATTTCTTTGGAAAAGGATTTCCTCACTCCCTTATTTGCCACTGAGCTTGGGGAAATTTATTTGACATATAGGACACCAAGGTGACATTTTTAAAATGTACCAGCTAGGATATGTGAGTTGCTCCCTAGAGTTCAGTGGCACTTACTCTTTAGTAAATAAAGCTTTAGAGATCATTTCAAATTTCTTATTCCTGTTGTTTCAACTCCAAATGGACATTTGATTTGAAATCAAATTTGTAATTCTTCATTTCCATGACATCTTCCATTCCCTCACACCGAAAGCCCTTAAAATTTTGTATTATTAACATGGTGTAATATATACTTATTCCCCAGGGTACTTCAGAGTGCAGCCTCATAAGTCTTCACTGAGGAGTGGTTTCCTTTTGTGTATGACTGTGGACACATGGAGCTCCTTTTTACACCTCTTTTACAGACTTCGTTTCTTGCCAAGAATCTTGCTATTAAGAAAATACCCAAAGCCTCCCAGCATCTAGACCCCAGCAGGGAGCTTCCTCATGACCTCATTCTGTTGATTGGAAGAGATCTGGGCCCAGCCAGAATGTGATAAGGGCATTCAATAAAGAAACGTTCTTGGCCAGCTTTGCAGGCTTCTCTGGAGCTTGCCTGGTTTCTGGCAGCTTTCAGACCATATGTTCAGTGTGCACTTTCTCTGCTCCAGGCTGAACCCATTACTTTATTGTACTTAGGGACAAGCAGCCAGCAGCAGCTCTGAATTTAATACTTTCTCACTGACACTAGAGGGTTTATAATAGGGCAGTCTGGACATGAGAATTCACAAGGAATTTATTCTTTGCCCCAGTAAAATTATCCATGTCCTTTTTCTGTGCATATAGGTTAGGTAGGCATTGCAGACTTTCATAGCCCAGTAGCATTTAGGCCCCAATGAACCAAGATTCAGTATTTTTAAAATACCACATAAGGACAATAAAAGTAGAACACATGATAAAAAGTACACTAGAATTTCAAATACAACTTAGTTTATAACAGGTCTTTTTGTATTAAAAAAATCTCAGTGTGAGAGAAACTTTTTTTTAAAAAAAGCCTTGGGCTGCTACTTTCACAAAAGGACGAGGAACCTACAGGTCAGCATCCTAAGAAGAAAAACAGCTAAACTCCCAGGGTGAAGAGCCAGGAAACTGAACAACAAAATCTCGTCAGATGTTAGAAAAAGCATGGGTGTGAGCAGTGCTTTTTGTTTTAAAAAGTGCTTGTACTCATATATTTCCACCAATTTCCTCCTCAGGATTTGGGAATACCCACAAGGGTACTCAATACTAGTGAGTACTACCACAAAAAAGCCCTTGGTGTGAGTAAAACAGACTCAAAGGAGAGGGGAAATCCTATTCCCTCACAGACACATGTGGCTCTGTTTTCCCTTCTCCCTCAGGTTTGCAGAAGCCTAAATTATAACCATCACCCCCAGGGTTGTCAATAGGCCTAGAAAAAAGAAAAAGAAAATGTCCCATCTTTTAAATCCAAGCTTAATGTGTGGAAATGGGCAGTTGGAGATTTCCTAGTCATGGAGTTAAATAACATTACCTCAAAAGTAACATCCCAGTAAGCCAGACAGGACATTTTTTTCAGCCAGTTGATAACCCTACCATCACCCCCTCCCTCCATGCTGGTTTTTAAATCCCCATGAGGGCCTCTGCCTGGCTGTCCTTGTTTTATGGAAATGCCAGTCAGAATGTGCTTAGTCTTTTGCAAATGTGCAGTGATCTGCTGTGATGGACTGCACTTTTTAAAAGCTTAGAAGTGCTGTACAAACAGCTGAGGGATTGTGAAAGGTTAATTCTTCACAGAAGAAGAAGAAGAAGAAGAAGAAGAAGAAGAAGAAGAAGAAGAAGAAGAAGAAGAAGAAGAAGAAGAAGAAGGAGGAGGAGGAGGAGGAGGAGGAGATTGGATTTATATCCCGCCCTTCACTTGGAGTCTCAGAGTGGCTTACAAACTCCTTTCCCTTCCCCTCCCCACAACAGACACCCTGTGAGGTGGGTGGGGCTGAGAGAACTCTAACACAAACTGCTCTTTTTCAAGGACAGCTGTGCCAGAGCTTGTGACTGACCCAAGGTCACATCAGCAGGTGCAAGTGGAGGAGTGGGGAATCAAACCCAGTTCTCTCAGATTAGAGTATGCACACTTAACCACTACACCAAACTGAAACAGAGACCCTTGAGTGAAAGGCTGTTCCAAGCAATCTGATTGGTTAGCATCAGTTGAGCACAGAAAGTCTTCTGAACTGGATGCTGAGGAGGATTCAGTCTGATGTCAGCCGTAGCTGAAAAGTGTTGAGTACTGACAGTTTTAGAATTCAGCCCTAACTGAAAGCAGTTTAACACAGGCAGGAGAAACAGTGAAAATTGGCAAGGAGCAGTGGGTAGTTAGATGGAGACTCCCACTCAGGCCAAGGAAAGGGGATAGATTTTTTAGAGAGAGGACAGTTTCCATACCCAGTCAAAAAGGGAGTTAGCTCTGAAGAGTACAGAGATCCCTGGTCTGGTATGATTAGAAACTGCCTGTAGAAACCTTAAGAATCAGCTAAACATTAGTTGCTGTAGATTTTCCAGGTTGTGTGGCCATGGTCTTGGCATTGTAGAGCCTGACATTTTGCCAGTAGCTGTGACTGGCATCCTCAGAGGTATAACACAGAAAGATGGAGTACTATCTGTGTCAAGGTGAGAAGAAAAATGGTATGCAGGTAATTTATATCTACTCCAGAAAATGGGGTAGGACTGAGTCATTATCTTGTAGGAGTTCCCCAGGCTATGAACACACTAATGGAGGAGCTTTCCTGAGGAGGTTCTTTTGTATGTGGATTGGCTGTTGAAATTCTAATCTTATCTGTAGTCAGAGCCGGCCCATCATAGACAATTTTTAGGCAGTGGCCTAGAGTGGCCTCTTCAGAAGGGGTGACCCCCAGCCTGCCGCCCTGCACCTCCCTCACCTAAACAGAGAGACACTCCCCCCCGGGCATGACCCAGTGGCAGAGGCCGGCTCTAACCCTTCCCGGATCACCCTGTAAGCCGCACCGCACCACGGAGTAAGTCAGTCCAAATCTCTCCAGGGCTGAAGCATTGCCACAATCCTGCCCTCCCCCAGCCAGTGATTGGGGGGCACCAGCGCGCCCTCCTTTCCCCCCTTTCACCCACCCTTTGCCTCCTTCACCTTCCCTTTCCCCAATTAGCAAGCCAAGTATCACAGAACTTTTAAGCTTCCTCCTACCGCTGCTGCTGCAAGAAATGCTCCTCGGTGCCTGTTTACTCAGAAGAAGCGAGCCCCGCTGATGTCAATGGGACTGGCGCCAAAGGTGAAGCAGCATGCCCGGGATATTGCAGCAGGTCAGATTTTTATTTGGGGGGTGGTCGCGGATTGCAGCCTGCCTTGGAGCAGGGCCCAGGGACACTGGCAAGCCACGCTCTCTGGAGCAGAAAAGAGCCTGGGAAGGACACCCCTCCCCCAGCAAAGCAAGGCGGCAGCTGGGAGTTTGCAACGCTCTGCAAGGAATTGCAATTGCCACTGCTGGGCATGCAAAATCGCAGGGGGTCCCGCAGCACTGTGGAGAGCAGCCTGGATACAGCCCTGCCTGTGGCCGCTGGCGGGGGCGCTTCGTGGGTGCATGGGGGGGTGCCAGAAGGTAACCTTGCCTATTGTGCAAAAAAAACCCTGGAGCCGGCTCTGTCTGTAGTGTTATTGTCAGATGTAGAGCCTTTTGTGTTTTTCAGGACAGGAAACCATGTCCTATTTATTTTTAAACTCTCTTATTTCCTGTTGAAATTGTGTTTATGTTTATGAATTTCAATGGCTTCCCTGTGTAATCTGACATGGTAATTGGCAGTGTTGTCCAGTCTTTCAGTGTCTTTGAACAAAATACTGTGTCCTGTTTGAGTTAGGCTATGTTCAGCCATTGCTGATTTTTCAGGTTGGCCAAGTCTGCAGTGTCTTTCATGTTCTTTTATTCTTGTCTGAATGCTACGCTGTGTGGTCTCGATGTAAACCTGTCCACAACTGCATGGTATGTGGTATATTCCTACAGAAGTGATGGGGTCTCTTCTGTCTTTTGTCAATCGTAGCATCTGTTGTATTTTTCTGGTGGGTCTGAATACTGTTTGTAGGTTGTGTTTTTTCATAAGTTTTCCCATCTGATCAGCGATTCCTTTGATATATGGCAAAAACAGTTTTCCTGTTTTAAAAATAAACTATCATGCCATAATAGAAACCCAAACACTCCGAAGTTCTTCTTCTTTATTATTATATGTAGGCAACTGGTATTGTCTAAGGTCAGCTCTATCTCTGATGGAAGGTAATGGCACCCATAAATCTATAACACTGGTGGGATGTATCTAAAACTGCCTTCTCATAAATGAAGACCCCCATTCACAAGCTATGAATTAGGTTTTGCCCCCTATTAACATTAAAATGTTATTGGCTTCATGGGTCAGACCATGTATCCATACTATCTTGTTTCCTGATTACCTAGATGCCTTGAGGATGCCCAAAAGCAGGGCAAGAAAGAAACAGTCTTTTTCCTAATACTCTCCCCCTGCCACTAAGAGGTGCTTAGAGGAACACTGCATCTGAACATGGAGGGTTCATTTAACCATCATGGCTAGTAGCTGTTGAGAAACTTATCCATGGAACTCAATGGTAATCCACTCAAAACTGTGCCAGCTCCTGACTGCATTGCTCAACCCCAAATCTGCCTAGCCTTATTTTAAAATGTACTTCTCACGTCACAATAGAAACCACTTAATTTGTTCTTCTGTGGCCCAAGAAAGAAACAAAAATAGGTATACACTGCAATCTAAAGCAGAATTTCACCCTTCGAAATCTATTGAAGTCACGGGGTTTAGAAGACTATAACACTATCTAGGATTGCACAGATAGTCTTTCTTAGTGTAGTAATGTAATGTACCCAAGAAAAGATGAATTAATTTCAGTGGGAGAGATATACGATGATGTACATACAATGATGTTGTATGCAGAGTTACCTAAGCTGATTAGAATCGATGGTTTTAGCCTGGAGTATGGTTGATTTATCTAGAACTGAAATCTGTGAGATATCTGCCAGATTTTGTTGGATCATGCCCCATATATATGCAAGCGCTTTTATGGTTTCTGTTCCTTTTTATGAAAATCTGAAAGGCTTTAAAAAAAGCATACCCTTTTCATAATTTAGTATAACAGTGAAAAATCCAATATATTGTACTATACATATTCTTCAAGAGACTCAGCATACTTTAGCAAGGGTCAATATTTCTAAAGTTATTTGAAGAAACTTAGAAATGAAAGCAATGATAAAAGGGGGAAGGGTATAAGAGATTTCCCCCCCTTTCATATATTTAATTGGTGACGTTATCTCCTAAAAGGATCAAGTCAAGGCTCTTGTGAAATACATTTTCTTGGGTATTGTAACTCTGTGTGCAAGAGGATCTCAGAGGGAAAGGGTTAAGAGAATTCTCTCATTCAGGTACACTTGGCAGTTGGCCCCATTGCCCTCTCATCAAATGTTGAGCCACTTTGGCTGTTGCTTGTCTTCTGTTTTATCTTATACTAGCCGTAAATCCCGTTGAGGAGGAAGACAACGAGCCCTAGAATGGTAGGATGGGTGGGTGGGCCATGGGTTGGGGGGGGAAACCACCGGCCTGGAGTGGGCGGGGGGGAAGCCGGTGGACAGGGCCTGCAGGCCCCGTTTGCCAGCCTGGAGTGGAC
>NW_015163111.1:298075-330297 GCF_001447785.1 Gekko japonicus | reverse complement strand
GGACGGGACCTCCAGGCCCCGTTCGCCGGCCTGGATTTGTTGCGGGGGGGGGGGGAAGCCGACGGGGGGTAGCCGGCGGACGGGACCTCCAGGCCCCGTTCGCCGGCCTGGAGTGGGCCGGGGGGGGAAGCCGGCAGACGGGGCCTGCAGGGGGGGGGGAAAGCTGGTGGGTGGGTTCTTTGGGCCTTCCCTGCACCCCAGCGCCTTGACGCGAGACCGGGGAGGTCCATTGGGGGTCTCTTTGGGCCTTCCCTGGGCTCTAGCGCCTCAGCGCGGGACTGGGGAAGGCAGGCGAAGGGTGGGCTCTGCAACTTACCTCCCTGCCTCTTGCTGTTCATGGCCGGACTGAGGGCTGCTGGGAGCTCGGAAGGCAGCTGGAACACCGTCCCAGTGCATTCCTATCCAAAAATAGCCCTGGTCATAATTTGTTTGAACAGCATTTTCCCTTAACCAGGAAACGTGGAGGATCAGGGTTACTACATACATCAGGGTTGCTTCCAAGGCAAATGGGTTTTTTTTAACAATTAACCCAATACATCTCAAGAGTGACACTTATCACCATTGGGGTAATGAAATATGGCTGGTTTTAATTACCATTAAGCTAACATATATAAATGAATGGGCTAAAATTTGAGAGAAGAGTATAGAATTCTTTTTCATGGCCTTACTTATTAGCAGCAAAGTCAGGTGTTGAAATACTTCTGAAGCTGCATAAATCTGTTCTCTGCTGGCAGAATGTGGGCATATTCTCACTTGTTAATTATATCAAGAGCTTTAAGAAGTGCAGAAGAATTACAGGAGAGAGAAGAATCTAAGCTTTTCCAAGAACACACTGTAATTCTATTTCTGTCCACAGAGACATCAGGATCTACCTTTGGAGAGGATTATAGCTTGTAGTGACATCAAACATTTGTGGATCAAAGTCTTGCTAATCATTAACTTGAGAATTCTCCCAAATGTGGTTATTGCTCTTCCTAATATGCCAGTATGTTCCTAGGCACTCTGTAAAACGCTGCCCAGTCCCTGTGCATTTGTGGTGCAATTTAACTAACAGGAACAGCACAAACAAACAAAAGAATCAAATTATAGGATGTGTTAAAGTGCTGCTAGAGTCAGGGATCCTGTACCTTTGACAATGTGAGAAGAACTCTTCGAAGCTTGTGCCTTGCAAATTCCATCACCAGTATTCAAGAGATACAAGAGCCTTGCCCTTCTTGCAGCTGCTTTACCCAGATAAAGGAGAAAGGACAGGAATATTAAAACTCAGTCTCAGATCCCGGAACTTAACAGATGTCAGGTGAGAATTCAACCTGTACAACCTAACTCTGTACAACCAAGAAACTACAGGGGGACCAGCCAGTCTACCAGTGATGTAAAGGAAGGCTGCCAACCACAGCTAAAAACATTAAGACAAACAATACATTTTCTTCAAATACATTGGAAGCAGAAAACCAGCAAGGGAGGCAGTTGGACCTATGTATGATTAAAAAATGAAAAGATTTCTTAAGGAAGGTGGGGAATAGGCAGAAAAACTGAATGAATTCGTTGTGTTTTCACTGTGGAAAACCCCATACTACAGTTACTCTTTTCTGAAAAGGTGTCTGAAGAACGGGGTCAAATTGTGGAAACAAGAAATGAAGTTCTAGGACTACTAGGAAAATTGAAAATTAATGTGTATGAATGTATAAATATTGGTTAATATGTATTAATTTGTATTAAGTAGTAAAATTAATATGTATAGCATGTTTCTAAGGGTACTTATGGAAATCAAATGTGAAACTGTTGATCTATCAACCAGTAACAGGATGCTGGACGAGAGGGACCACTGATCTGATACAGCAGGGCCCTTCTTATGTTTGTACTCCAGTTCTATTAACAGTACGGCAGCAATATCAAAGTCGAACAAAATGACACAACTACAGTTCCTGTACCAGGTGAATAAACAGCTGAAGTTTTGAAATAAAGTTAAACAGCTGAAACAAATATTTTGTCAGTCTTTTCTAGACAGTTGGAAATTGGCCATAGTAGGAAAATCAAATATTCAAGACCAAATGCTTGCATCAACTCAAAACAACAATATCACAGGCCTACCATGACAGCATCCCGAACATAATATGTATCAGACAAAAAACAGACAACAGATTGTCAATTGGTCCTCCCTAGATAAATGTCCAGGGGAGAAAAGAGAGTTTGTGAAGCTGTAGACCCCTCCCTTTCATATTCCTCATTAAACCTCTTTGATGCTGATCTCTCACTGCCCTGCAGTAATTTTATTCAATTCATTAAAATATTAAAAGCTGGAAGCACCTAGTACAATTAAGCAGTGGACACAGCAGGTGACAATACTGGCTTAGGAAAGCCTACCATTTGGGCTGCAAATGAGAAAAAAGAAACGTGTACTGTTCATCTGTACAAACTAAATTAGTTTTTGTATTGCTATATTAATTGAGAGATTGTTCATTAAGATGAAACACTCATGGCGGCCTTGAGTTTTCAAATAAGTGTTGTTTGGAAGAATTAAAACGAAGTGAATCTAATAAAAATACCACTCCATAAATACTTGGTTTTCTTCTTCTTTTTATCTAATAAGGACATCCAGTAAATCACTATTACAAAATACAGTAATTCCGTAATCAAGAGACCAATGGAATAATCTTGAAAGACTGGCAGAAGAATCCACAAATATGATGTGCTAACTGGTATAAGATTTGGAACTGATAACATCTATAAGATTCCTAAATTATATTACCTACAACAAGTATTCAGGGTGCAATCCTAAATCCACTCTGGACATTTCTTAGGATGGCATCTAAGCTCCTACACCAGCATAACATACAGATAACATACAGGTACACCAACATAATATCACATTGGTATAAACCTGGCACTGGCATTTGGTGGGAAAGAAATCGACAGCACCAGGGACATGCGAGGGGAGAAAGGTGACTTAATCAACATCTTGAGTATCTCCAGCCTAGGCTCTATCCCTGGCACTGGTGGGAAAGGTGGCAAAAATGCAAAGACTTTTGTTGACCTCAATGCTTCCTATCATGCCTACACAGCCAAACCACAGTTTCAGATACTAAAGTCCTTTCCATATGGGCTTTTAATCTAAACCTTTTCTGCACATGCAATTTATGTCAGCTCTAGCCCCATACTGCTTCAGGGAGGAGGGGAGGTCCATATGTGTTTGGGTACCTCTAGCAGGTTGTTTGGTTTTTATGCAGTTTTCCCCAGGTTTTCTGGCACCACTTTTACCACGATATTTTTTCACAAACTGATATGGAGTCATTTTTATTGCTTCTGCATAATCCTTCATTTCAGTTTGGGAGGGGGGCCTGCCCATTTGCAAGAAACCACACCTGCCCTCCAAACTCCCTCCTCTCTCTCCGAACCAGCCCTCCCCTCTGCTTATAGCAATACATTGATGAAAGACAGAACTAATTTTTATTTTACCGCAACTTTAATATTGTTATATTGATGGGACACTGCAGCACTGGAATACTGGGGGGGGGTGGTTTAAGCTGTACAGTTTGACCACTGCACCTCCCAAGATTGTGCTCTTGGAGTTACTGTACCTCTTAATGGGGTTCAGATTGATATTCAATGTTTGTACTACTTCCCTTTTTTCACAATTGTTCCACCCCAAACATTGCTGATTAGGTATTTTTTACTGAATGGTTTTCTGTGGGGTATATGATCTGGATGTCCTCATGCCATCTCTTTTCAACTTCCTGCAAATCTCCCTTTGCTTTGGCCTGGATTTTTTAAAGTTGAATATTTTTTAAAAAGGTTTACGTTGCAGTAGCACAAAATCTACTTATCACTATGAAAATGTTCTAGCTTATGTGGTTTCTTCAGTAGTAACACCTTTTTCCAAAAAGAGATTCTTTATTAGCATTGCATCAACAGTGTCAAAATACATTAGCTCACAACAGTACGTTGCTGCACACGGGCACCATTTTGTTTTGGGAAGCTCTATGTCACTGAGTTCCTATAATGGAGACTCTGCTTTTGGTGGCTTTCCTTTCCTCTTTCCCATGGTCCATCAGTGGCTATTAGCCACAAGGTATAGATAGGGACTCTGGGGCAAGTGATGCTCTGTCATCTTGGTGCTTGGGGGGGTCAACAGTAGGAGGGCTTTTAATGTCCTGGCCCCACTGGTAGACCTCCTGATGGCACCTGGTATTTTTGGCCACTGTGTGACACAGAGTGTTGGACTGGATGGGCCTTTGGCCTGATCCAACATTGGCATCTCTTATGTTCTTATGGATGGATGCAAATGGCAATTCTCAGGCTTGAGGGTGGATCTTCAGCTGATCAGTGAATCATCTCGTAATGAACCTTCAGCCAATTACTAGGTTAGAAGACTAGCATTCTCCAAACAGGATACATCTCCAGGTGGGTAGTATACATGAAGAGTGGAGAAAAAAATTCCCTCAAAATGAGAGATGCCATTTCTGTTTCATTTTCAATTGCAGGATATAATGACAAAGATGTCTGCTCAGAACAAGAACAATGATCGCTTTGTGTTTCCTGGCATGAGAGGGAAACTCTTGATTTACTGAGTTCCATGGAACCAAATGCCCCCTCTAAGCTGCGGAGTCTTATGAGCAAAAATTCAGCTTTGTGAGCTACTGGCATTAACGTTGTGAGCGAGTGATTTGGCTACTGCATAAATCAGTTTGTTTTGGAGCCATCCTTTCTGAGCTAAGACAAAAATGTGTGAGCCGGAGGCTAAAAAACTGTGAGCTAGCTCACACTAACTCAGCTTAGAGGGAATACTGCATGGAACACAACTGCTCTGCCACGGAGTGCAAGACAAAAACAAAAGCACAAGTAATAAGCAGTCCATGTGCCCTCCTAATGGGGAGTTGAACCAATGGGAATATCTTCTGAATATAATAATGACTCTGAATGTGTTATAATGAAACGAAAGAATCTATATAAATATTTAACAATAAATTTTATCAAACCCAAACTAAATTTCTGAGCACATCCCAGTAGTATCCCCGGATTCCCAGCAAGGTTTTCTGTTCAGATATTCCATTCATACCTTAGTACTCTTCTACTTCATTGATTCCCCAATGTGTGGATTGTCCAGAATCCCATCTGAAAATTCAGGTTTAATCTTCAAGCTAATTGTGCAGCAAATATAAATTCCATTTTCAGTTTTTCCTCCTTACCTACCCCCAGAAGTCTCTCCCTGGGAAAAGGCTAAACAAATTGCACAGTGTCAGCTGCCAAGACCAGTTGTGTGGTGTGGTATCCACAAGGACCTGAGTAGGAAACCTCTTTTTCCACTGTATCCCTTTCCCTAAAGTATTTCATCTTTCCCTCCTCCAGGTAACCCCCATATCCCCATCTTTCCCTGCTTCTTTCTCACCCATCCACCAACCTACATCTTATCTCCAGCTATATTTATTTTGTATTTAATTTTTTTATATCCCACCTTTTCCCCAACGGGGACCCCAAGTGGCTTACATCATTCTCTTTTCCTACATTTTATCCTCGCAACAACTTTGGAAGATAGGGTAGGCTGAGAGTATGTGTCAGGCCCTAGGTCACCCAGTAAGTTTCCATGGCAGACTGGGGGTTTGAACCTGGGTCCCTCAGATCCCAGCCTGAAACTCTAACCACTATACCACACTGGCTTTCGTAGGGTGGCTGCTTTTGAATAGTAGAAAGCAATCTGGCCTAAGTGTTGCATACAAGTCATATGATAGAGAATAAACCAATCGCTGCTGGGCCTAGCTACATGAATTCTCCCTCAGACACAAAGTCAGTCCTGGAAAGGTCCCTGGCCCTGACCCTTCCCTTTTACTGACAGAAACCAATGTTTCAATGGAAATAATGTTGGAATTGCCTAGCAACAGCCACTGAGGGCATTTGTTTCTACAGGTGCTGTTTCTAAAGTGCACTTTTGTTAAAAAAAATATTTTTTCCTGAAAATCTGGGGCTTTTCTAACACTTGTACAAACATCTGTCCTGTCTGTTCATGGCTCCATTTTCCAAATTTAAGTATTTGTAGAATATCTGACCACATTAAGAACAAGATATATTGATGGTTATTGTAATTCCTAAGAAATACAGTATGTTTTGATGTACAAAGAATTATTCTTGTATAGCAGTTTGTGAGGTAAAACAGACATCTGGCTCATAAATCACAAGATTGACTTGAATTTTCAACATACATGTCAGATAAAATGAATTTTCAACATACATGTCAGATAGAATGATGAGCCAGTTCCCTTTGGTGTTTCAGATCTGAGGTCCAAATACTTTGATTCGTGCAAGGTGATATGCAAGTCTTAATTAAAAAACAGCCACTTTATTTGGGTAAGTGAATTTGTAGGTCTACACCTTGCATCAGCTTGTTACACAGAATACACTCCAAGAAGAGCTGGTGCTCTTTGCATCAGTCTCTGGTTGTAACCCAAAAACAAGTTGCAACTCTGTCACAAGAGAGTCATAAGGTCAGAAAGATAAAGGAGAAACAGGTTGAGTTGAGAGAAAAGGCTCAGGGAGGCTCAGTGGCAAATTTGGGTTTATCACTGTGTACAGTGCAAATGCTCCCTCTTGGACACACATGTTAATGTGGTGAGGGGGGTTGTGTGTGTCAGCAAAGCTGAGAGCAATATGGTAAGGGGTCTAAACTCCTAGCAGAGTCACTCAAGGTGGAATGGTCATAGTAAGACACCAGACTATGATGCATCCACCCCCTTCAAGAAGCAACAGCCACATCAGCAGAAGAGAACAGGCAGTTCCAAAGGTGATGGGGATGGAGGAATCCTTGAAGGGTAGCCACTGTGCCGCAGCAGTAGTAGAAGGTGACACTGGTGGAGAATCTTTCATAGACAATGACAGTGAAACTTCAGTTAACCCTGGTTAGTACTGTGCAGAAAAAGGCATAAACCACTTCTGACCAACTCTTACCCCAAAAACCCTACAATGAGACAATCCAAAGTGAAAAAAAGATATAGTGTTGGAAGATGGCAACCCCAGGTCAGATAGCACTCAATCAGTTACTGGGGAAGAGCCGAGGACAAGTATGAGTAGTGCTATTCTTAATGATGCAACTGGACTACAGACGAAAGGACATTCAGTTGTTGACACGAATGGATGCAAAAGGAACGTCCAAAGCTGTTCAATGCATGTAATAGGAACATGGAATGTGAGACGTATGGATCAAGGTAAGCTCAAAATTGTAAAACAAGAAATTGAATGTTTAAACATTGCAGTCCTTGGAGTGAGCAAACTAAAGTGGACTGGATTAGGACATTTTCATTTGGGGAATGACAAACACAGAAAATAAGGAGTTGTGCTAATAGTGAAGCAAGATGTAGCACGGGCAGTCAGGGGCTATAATGAAAAGCCTGACCAAATAATATCAATCAGACTTAATGAAAAGCTTATAAACATAACTATCATACAAGTTTATGCTTCAACTACAGATGCTGCTGAGGAAGAAACTGAAAGCTTTTATGCAAGTGTCCAGGAATAGACTGATCACACACCTAACCCAGATGTGCTGATAATCAGGACAGTGAAATGCAAAAGGCAGAAACAAAGCAGAATCAAATATTGCTGGAAGGTTTGGATTAGGAGCACAAAATTAAGCTGGAGAGTGACTCATAGAATTCTGTGAAGACAACCATTCATTGAGAACACTAGATGGCCAATATAGAAGTCAGATAGATTACATAATCAGATGCAGAAGATGGAGAAGTTCTATTCTCTCTGATAAAACAAGACCAGGAGCTAATTGTTAATATTGAAAATTATAATAAAGATGAGGGATAATACCAAAACATTCATAGTGCCCAAATATAATCTAAACAGCATTCTGGAAGAATTCAAAGACCATGTGAAGAACAGATTTGCACTATTAAGTTCATGTGAATATGAACCAGAAGAACTATGGGTTGAAACTAGAGATATTATCAAGGAAGAATGTGCAAAGATTATTCCTGTAGGCAAAAGAAATGAAAAGCCTCGATGGATGACTAATGAAACCCTTAAAATGGCTAAAGATAGACAAGAAGCAGAAGTAAAAGGTGACAGAAACAGAATCAAAAGCCTAAATGCAGTGTTCCAGCAAGAGACAAAAAGAACCAGTGTAATAATAACCAATGTAAAGAAGTAGAAGAGAACAACAAAAAAGGAAGAACAAGAGATTTGTTCCACAAGATCCAAGAAATCAAAGGGAAATTTAAAGCATGGTTAGGCATTCTGAAAGATCAAGACAAAAATACATTAACTGAACAGGACAAGGTAAAGAAAAGATGGAAACAATACACTGAAGAACTATACAAAAAAGATAAAAGAATGACAGATTCCTTCCAGGAAGGATCTTTTGAAGAGAACCTACAGTTTTAGAAAGTGAAGTGAAAGCTGCACTGAGAGCAACTGGGAGAAACAAATCATCAGGGGTAGAGGGGATATAAATATTGGTATTCCAAGCCACAAAAATTGAGTCCATCAAAATTTTAACAAGATTGTGTCAACAGATATGGAAGACAAAGAAATGGCACACAGACTGGAAATGCTCAGTTTACATTCCGATTCTGAAAAAAGGAGACATCAAAAGACTGTAGCAATTTATCTGACCATCACGTTAATATCTCAACCAGGGCCTCGGTCACATGGGGGAAATTGACGTGGCCAAAGTACGGCTTTTTAGAGCCGCACCAAAAGAGACACGCGGCGGCGGGATCAGACAGATCCCCTGAGCTGCCGCGCAGTTGCCCCCCAGCACGATCAGATGCCGGGGGGGGGGCCACGGAAGGGAGAGTGAGGCAGCCAACTGCGCATGTGTGCACATGCGCAGTTTGGCTGGGAGCCTCGAATGCTCCTGAAGATGGGCGCACCAGCGATCCCACGGCCACGCTTGCTGCGGCGTTTCAGGTTGGTGCTACTATTGGTCCATCAGACTGGCAGTTGCTTTCCAGGGTCTCGGGCAGAGGTTTTGCTGTCACTTACTGCCTGGTTTTTTTAACTGGAGATGCAGTGGATTGAACCTAGGACTATGCCAAGAAGATGTCATGGTTCCTCTGAAATTGCTTCCACTAGTCATTCATCTCTCAACAGCTATTATTTGCGGAGAAGCCCGGGGGAGGATGCAAGTGGGGACAGGTTGAGTACTCTTTTCCCAACTCCCATGCTGTGCTTTACACACCCTGCTCTTTTAAATTTTGGGATGGCTATTGTTTATGAGTGGCAAAGCAATAATGTCCAGTTTGTCATCCAGCAGGAAAGGTTGGCTCTGCAAGTCTGTTTTTCATGGTCTCTTATACAGCCATTTTCCCTGGTTTAATACACTGGAGATACTTTAAGAAGAAATTCATGTACAGAAAAGATCTAGCAATGAAATGTTTGATGTGCAAAAGAAACTTGTGTTACTGCTAGAATGCAATTTCCATATTTGACATCCTTAGAGGGAGGGAGGGAGGGAGGGAGGAAGGGAGGAAGGGAGGAAGGGAGGAAGGAGGAAGGGAGGAAGGAAGGAAGGAAGGAAGGAAGGAAGGAAGGAAGGAAGGAAGGAAGGAAGGAAGGAGAGAGAGAGAGAGAATTTGCAGGGCTCATTAATATCCATGAAACTACTCAACAGTGAAAAATCATAATCTTGGCTACTTATGCACTCACACAAAGCAACCTTCATAAAATCCTGTATATGCACAGCAGAACTTTTTAAAAAAGAAACTCAAACTTGTGAGCTTCAGAATGGAAAAAATCTCTCTGCTTCAGGTCATTATTCACTATGGAATCAAAGCTTCATAGTACCCTTGTTCCTTTGGTTTCTGCTTGTAAAGCTGCTGGGGAAAATCATGTCTGATTTTATACAGCAGTAATTTTAATGTAGTTAGACAAAGGATTGTTACATTGGATATGATCCTCCTGATTCAAAGAGGAGTCTAGGGTGCAACTCAGGCCTATTACTCACGGGTGTTTTGCCTTGCTTTCACCGTGCATGTCTGTCAGCTTTTCTTTGTCGTTCCGCATTGATTTGCCTCTCTTCAGCAGTCAGTTCACTTTCTGGTCACTGTTTTCTTGGGTTTTCTGAGAGAGGTTTGGTGCCGATTTTTCCCTTGCTTCCAAGCTGAAGGTAATTCAAAAACATACAGATTTTGTCAGAGTTCCCCCCACACCCTTTTCATGCCCCTTGAAGGCCACTGCACCACCCACATAAAGGTTGTTCCTCCCCCTCTGCACCTTCTGCCATCCTCCCCCTGTCGATGTACAAAGCTCCATTTCCCCCTCATTTAATTTTTAATATTTTTTTTACCAGCAGCATGAGTCTAGTGATATGATACTTTCGCTTGTCTCAGATCGCTGAATTAAAAATATTAAAACAACGGGGCAAGTTTAAAAGCAGCTGCACAAGGTTTAGTTCCCTGCTAGGGGTTTTGGGGGGGTTGTATTTTTCATATGTGTGTGTGTGTGTGTGTGTGCATGTGGGTGGATGTGCAACTGGAAGTCATGGCAACCTCGGGTGACTGACCCCTACTGGGGGCCTGGAGGATATTCAGAGAGATGGCTGAATAAAGCCTGCCCCCATCTCCCAAGTGCTGGTATTTCAAGGAGGTCTCCCATGTGAGTACTTGCCAGAGTCAACCCTGCTTAGCTTCCAAGATCTTATGAGACTGGGCTTGCCTGGGCTATCCAGGTCAGGGAAGTCCCCTGCTGGTTTTGACTTAAAAGGGGGATTGGAGAGGAGGCGAACAGCAGCATCCCCAATGCAAAAAAAAAAAAAAAGGATTTCAGTGCTGCATGCAAACAAAATTGTTGGAAATTTAGCAGAGTGCATGAAGCACAATGGAATAATGCATCACAAAACATGTGTGTTTAACTTCTAAGAAAAAGTTTACTACCTAATTAAGAGAAGGTTTACATAGAAATGAAAAAACAGCAACAGCCTAACACATCTTTCTAGTTCCAATTCCATCTTTGTCTGTTCCTACTGTGACACAAAGAGCAGAGGAGTGGAAGTTTTCCCCCAAAGGCTCCACCCCTTGTGTACATGCAGAATAGCATGTACTATCCCCAATATATTGATTAGCCAATAGTCAATGTTAAGGTCACCTCATTAAGAATAAGACCTCCCCCTTGTTGGCAGGAAGATTCTACTTGACACTCAATTGGTTCTATGCTAAACCTGTTTACTAGCTACAGAAACATCAGCTTAACTTTTTCATGACTAAAGGGATGACGCTTGCAAAACTCAACACCCCTGCTCAAGTGTCATATACCGAAGTCATGAAGGTTCAGTTTCTTGTGCAGGTACTCAAACTTCCCTTTGGGAAGTGGTTTGGTGAGTATGTCAGCAACCGTCTTCTCTGAAGGACAATATTTAAGTTTGATCAGCCCTTGTTGCTGCATCTCTCTCACAGAATGATATTTGACAACAATCTTGCTTCTTGCTTTGATGCTTTCAGTCTTGGATAGGGTTATGCATGCCTGAATGTCTTCAAACAATGACTCAGCCCTACCCCACCTTCCTGAGTACTCAGCAAGGACTTAGCAAGGTTCTAAATTTTGTGCATTTGGTTCAAGAGGAAACTTCTCAGTCTTCTCAATTTGTATTCCAAGATAATGATTCACATCTCCCAGAAGTCTCACTTATACCTCTTTGTTCAGATTCTCAGCAATTTCTCGTGCATCCTCTTTGCTTTGACAGCATAATATCAGGTCATCAACATATGTAAGTACATACTAATAACTGTCCATCTTTCAGTCTTGCAAATAGGCAGAGCTCTGCCTTTCCTTGCTGAAAGTTTTGATTTTCTAGCAGCATAGTTAACTTTTCGTTCCATGCCCTGGCAGCTTGTTTAAGTCTATAAGTGCTCTTTTTATGTTTGCACACAAGATTCTCTTTTCCTTTCTCTTGAAAGCCATCTGGTTGTTCCATGTAGATCTCTTCAGACAAATCTCCACTGAGGAATGCTATTTTAATGTCCAGGTGTTCAATGTGCTTTCTTCTTGATGCTGCTAAACTTACAAGTGTCCCAATTTCCCTTTTAGTTGAAAATAAATTCTTGGAGGATTATTTTAAGTCTTTCAGCTAGTATCTCTGTGAACAATTTATAATAATTATTCAATAATTATATTGGTCTATAATTTCTTATCGATGTTGGATCTTGTTCATCTTTGGGTATTAAAGTTATATTATCCTCTTTCCATGTCTTCAGCATCTCTCCTCCCTGTAGAATAGAATTCATTGAATTTTGTAAAGGGAATCCGAGCAGTCAAGCCTTTAAGCTTGACTTAGAATTCTGTGCCTGCTGTATGAACCATTCTTTTTTCTCTGGTGCATTTATTCTGCAACTACAAAAAAACCCAACAGGTTTTCTTGATTGGGATGGGAATAACACCTGTGATATGTGTGGGGAGGTGGTGTCCAAAGGTTTTTTTTAAAAAAAATATGCGATTGCCCTATTGCAGCTGCACAGTAGCATCCAGGAAGCACCTTCCATTTAAATCCTTGTGGTTCAGGTTTTGCACATGCATTTTAGCATTAGTTTGTTGAATGAGTCTGTTGCTGCTGGGCGGTGGGGGCTGTGGGTCTCTGAACTGTAAGGCTCCTCCCTGACCCATAGCTACAGAGGGGCATTTCAGGCTCTGCCCCCTCAAACCCAACACATGCCCCACAAAAGCTGCTGCCCCCCTCCTTCTCCTCCTGTGGCATTAAAAGGGTCTTCCAGCTCATTGGTGGGAGCACACGGCCCACCAACCACCTGGAGGGCTTTTTAAATTTTGCAGCCACCCCACTGCAAAAACAGCATTTAATGGGAACCCTTTAAATGCTGTTTTTCTAGCAGTGAGGTGTACACTTTCCCTGATCTCCAGGGGGCAATTTTGCCTCTTGGAGATCAGGTGCTGGCAGCCACAAAATTGCCACTTGGAGATCAGGGAAAGCCTAGTCCACCCCTCTCCCTTTTCAGCAGGTGTGGGAGAGGGGCAGCTGCCAGCTGCATGCAAGGGAGAGGGACAGCTGCAGGCTTTCCCTGATTTTGCCACTTGGAGATCAGGGAAAGCATGTGGCTGCCCCCCTGCCAGAAAAAAACAGCATTTAAAGCCTTCCCTTTAAATGCTGATTTTTTAGAGGGGGCTGCCTGTGCCTGATCTCTAAGCAGGAGATCAAAGAAAGCCTCCCCCCCCCCTAGGAAAAGGGTTCTCTTTAAATGCTGTTTTGACCTGATCTCCAAGCAGGGAATTACAGCTTGGAAATCAGGGAAGGCATGCAGCCCCCTCTGCTTTCAGGCCAGCACTTTTACTCTTCTTGGGGTCTTTGGGATGCACAAAGATAATCACAATCGATCAGTGCAAGTGTCACATTTAGGGCAGAGCTTTACTCTACCCAAGGTCACTGGGATGCACAAATACAATCACAGTCAATCAAGGCAAGAGACGAGAGCAAGGTCAACAAAACAGTCCAGAGACAGGGAGCCGAAGGTTCAGTCCAATGATCGGGGGAAGAGGAAGGTTTGGAGTCCAGGGTCCAAAGCTTGGAAGCCAGGGCAGAAGACAGGGTCTAGGTTCTAGCTTGAAAAGCAAGGACAAGTTAAACAGGACAGGGTGCAAAGCAGCAAGGCTCTGTTCACCGAGTGGGTCAGCTAACAGAAGGGGTGGTTCAGGAGAAGCCAGCAATGACTGATGCTCTGATCTCTATCCCATTTCTTTTATCTCCTGCTAAAATGAGCAGCCTGGTTGAGAAGCATTCTTGCTTCCTGATGCTTCTTTTGTTGAATCTGCTTCTAGATCCAGTTGCTCAGGCAGGCTTTCCATCAGTGCAGGGCCTGATTCTTCCATTTCCTCATCCTCAGAGGAGGAGGCAGCTGGCTGGCCCATGACACCCAGCAGAACCAGTGCAATGTACTAGCACCCAGCAGAACCAGTGCAGTCACAGAGTGCCCAGCAGAACCCATTGCCACTGGCCCTGCAAGCTTAAAAGGACTGATCTCAAAGCACAGAGTCACAAACCCAAGCTAGGGGAGAGGTGGGGTTTTGAAGCTCTATGCAAGAAAGGAATGCCAGTAAAGGATAGAGAAACTCCTTGAAACTGACATGACTAATTTGAAACTGACAACAGTGTTTCTAAGGCTGGAGAATTATACCCCCCTTTTGCTTTGAAGTTTGGTAAACATTATTTTGAACTGAGACAGTGTGTCTGGAAATGTATCCATTCAGGAATGATCATGAAAAGTTCAGGTCGTGAACCATGAACCGGCTAAAATTCATCATGAACTTGAGTTTGTGAGCTGGTTCATGCCTATCCCTAATAGGGACTATATCACTCCAATCTTGTTCCACCTACACAGGCTCCCAATCAGGTTCATTGCCTAATTCAGAGTACTGGTACCGACCTTTGAAATTTTATATTGCTTGGAACCAGCATACTTTGATGACTGCTTTCTCCATTCGAAAATACCCAATCATTACTGTTATCTTCAGGGACCCTTATTTGGGTGCCCTCTTCATCTAAAGCTAGATGAATGGCAAACCTGAGAAAGGGTCTTCTCAGTCATAACGTCAAAATTATGGAATTACAACTTAAGAAAATAAGAAGAGCCATGGTGGATCAGACCAAAGGCCCAACAAGTCCAGCATTTTGTTCACATAGTGGCCAACCAGCCACATCTAGGAAGACCACAAGCAGGATGATTGCAATGCCATCCTCCTGCCTGTGCTTCCCAGCAACTGATACAAAGAGGAATACTGCCTCTGGTACTGAAGGGAATAGATATCCATCGTAACTAGTAGCCACTGAGCCCCATTCTACATGAATTTGTCCACTGCCTTTTTAAAGACTTCCAAGCTGGTGGCCATCACCATAACCTGTGGCAGCAACCTTTGGAACCATATTGGACATTCTATGGGGTCAGCTTGGTGTAGTGGTTAAGAGCAGTGGACTGTAATCTGGAGAACCAGGTTTGATTCTCCACTCCTCCACATATAGCCAGCTGAGTGGCCTTTGGTCAGTCACCATTCTCTCAGAGGTCTTTCATCCCCACTTACCTCACAGGGTGTCTGTTGTGGGGAGAGGAAGGGAAGGTGATTGTAAGCTGCTGGGAGACTCCTTTGGATACCAGCTGATGGGAGGATATTATTGGTTTTAATTGTCTATTTACTTCATTCTTAATTGTTAATTGTTTATACTCTTTGTTGTTACCCACTCTGAGCCCATTTGGGAAGGGTGGGATATAAATTTAATAAATAAATATTTTTTCTGCTGCTGCCGCTGCTGCTATCAGAACACTTAAAGGGGAGAAAGGACAACTTAAAGAAAGCTGCCTCTGAACAGGCACAGCACAGGATTTTGAACTTTAAAATAATGGGTCCTATTCAGCTTATATCTTTTCGACACTTGGATTTAGTGATGAGGTAGTTATGAGAATACTGATTTATTTCTTTGAAGTCTGTTGCCCACAATCCTCCATTTTGATGGCATGTCTCTTTTCCCTTCTTGTTGACCAAATACAACTCTTCTTTGCCAGTCACATGAGGCCCAGAAAACAATACAAAGACTGAGAATTGGCAGAAAAGGTGAAAGACCAGTCATAATTGTAAATAATTTTATAACACTCATGAGGATCAATGGCACCCTCACAAAGGGCTTGTTTCTGAAAATATGGCAGGCCCATCACATAAGAAAGACTTGCTATATAACCTAGAATGCAACTGCTTGTGGTTCCAGACTTAACACATGGCGTATTTGTAATTATTGTTTGAATAAAATTAAAGGACATATACTTAAATTTTAATAAATATTGCAAACAGTATAGTGTTATGTGCTAAGTCATACCTAACATGTTTTAGGTCTTTAGTAGGATACAATGTGCAATTTTCTCCAGATCTACACACACAGCCCTTTCAAATCTAGAAAAAAAATTCCCTATAACTTTCAAATTTCTGGTAACTATACATTATATGACTAGGGAACACGACTGTGACTTTTGATTCCAGATATCGGAAAACACTAATAATCCTTTCCCCCTGCCTTGTGGGAAGGACACCCACTTTACATGACATAACTGAAAGATTAAAAAGGCATAAAAGCTTATATTGGTCATCAAGAATATAAAATATGCTGTGTTGAGGTGTTCTCCCCAGAAGATTATATCAAAGTATTGCATGTTTTGTATAATTGGAGCTAGAGCTTTAAAAGCAAACCTCTAGACCCTTGTCATCCTGATATATTTTGCAAATTATCGGAGGAATAATAATTACAACTTTTCCACTGAGAAACAACCTCCTACCTGCTTGAGTACTTGAGCGCTAATCATACGCCATTTGTTCATGATTAGGCTTCTTAATATGCAAAGTTAGACTTTCCAATTGAGATGCTTCTTAAGGGCTGAAATCGTACAATTCCAAGTCCACTCAGAGTCTAATGAGGTCATAGATCAGTTCCTACTGGACAACAGCCCTCATTAGAAAACTACTACCCATAATTCAGTTTAATTGGCTAATATGGTTCACGCTGTTGATGCTGTTAGCACATAATCTACCACGATCATCCAGCTGTTTCATGCAATTTTGACATTAAGGCTAATTTCATGTTTGCACATTTTCATACTGTTATGGTGATTCATAGAAAACCATGGGCTGGAATCAATGTGTTTTTCTTCCCTATAATTTATAGACAGCCTTTTTATAGTTGAAGAAAAATGACAGTGCCTAATAGGGAATGTACACAGTAAATAAACATTCCATTCTTTTTGGCAGGTGGGGTGTGTTTATGAAGTCATCTCTGTGAACCTCCCATCAGCTGGTAATTAGGGAATTTATTCACATTCTTACTTAAGTGAAAGTTGAAGTTTAATCATATCATTTCAATCAGAAGAAGGCCAAGGGTGTCATGCATACAATTAAACCATGCTGATGCCAGCCAGATGGGATTGGCTTAGTGCAATTTAAAAGCAGGACTGCTGGATCTGTTTTCCATTTCTCTTAACATCAAGAGACTTTTTCTCCAATTCATTTGAATGCATAAACAGAATAGCTAGCTAGACTACTGAGTTCTGCAACCAAGCATAGCTTTAGCTAGATTTTGACAATTTAGGTTTTGTTACATTTGAATTTACAAATCCAGTTGAATTATAATCATTTCAACTTTAACAAGTTGTAATTATATCTTTTGTTTTAACATGTATTCATTATATCAATTGCTCCAGCACCTCCCAAACAAGGAGACAACAGAATGTGGGTTCAACTAGTTATGTTTATTTAACTTCATTGATTAATTAACTGGCTGATCTATATCACTGTATTTCAATAAGCTGATGTTTTTGAGGGCAGGTTGCACTAGGCATCTGCCTGCTCTGCCTTTGGTCAGTTCCACCGTGGCTCCAAACTCAACTGCCTCTTCCACCAGCCTTACCTATCACCACCTGCACAGCTGCATGTGCAGAGAGGTGCCTGGCTTCATCCATTTCTCCTGATGTGCTGCAGGGCTACTATTTGGTTCAAAAGATGCCACTCAGCACCTTTACAGTGAACTCAGCCACAAGTCATGTGATGGCCTGTTCCAGACATAAAAGGTTTCCCTTGCTCACCCCCATCATACCAGATGTCTCATGGTGCTTGTTGATTAGCTCCCTATCCTGAGTGACCTGCTCCATTCCTTCCAACTAGGTGTGGCCTAACCAGTTTTACAACCAGGTCAATTTGATAGAAGAAAAAACCCTGTATGTCAGAACAGGATGGAACAGGCAAAAAAAAAACCCCAAAACACTTGGCCAATTCAATGAACCCCCCCCCCAATACTTTTTCAGCCCTAAATACAGCCACCACCTGATTCCATGCTGCACTACAGGGAGGGTGGGTCACGCACACAGTAGGTGAGAGGGTGCAGTTGAATAAAGCAGCTTGCTACCCTCCCCCGGTCAGCTGACCAAATTTGCCTTAAACCAATTGTGCCTCATGCCACATTTAAACTTAATGGGGGGCCAGGCAAATTGATCCACAGCATGATCTGCTGTGAATGTCTCTTCTTGGCATTCTATAAAAACCCAGATTGCTTTAACTATCGCATATGGATGAAAAGCAATTAGTGCTGTTAATCACAAAAGAGAAGAAATGGCAATGGAAATGTTTCATTCTTCTGTATTTTGTTCCTAAAATATGTGTGCTAATTGTTGTGCCTATTAGCCTTCTTAGATTTTTTTTCATGACACTGTCTATAAATTAGTAATGGGCCAATCCATTCCCAAGGCATAAGTGGAAAATTACCATAATGGTGACCCCCTTCCCCGCATATAATCTCATGCACAGGTAGTGTGATGGCAGGTGCTATCATAAAGCTTCACGAACATCCCACTTTAGTTCAAAAATTGCAGTTTTTGACATTCTTTTCACTCAAGATGAAAACTGCAGCATAATGAAATTTAATAGACATATTACCTTTAACAATGTTGTGTCAATCATTCATTTGTTTATATAAAACTTATATATGGCAACTCTTCATTTATTTAAAATGTTTACATGCCACAATCTTGAGGCAGCTCACAAAATAAAACAAGATAAAATTATTAAAAAGATAAAATTATTACAATTAACAACTTTAAAAACTCAGAAACATAGAAGTATATAAAAACCCAGACACACAAAACACATAAAAACTCAAGGCAGAAAACATTTAGCAGCCTAACAGTCCTCAGGCTAGAAATATAAAAACAATTTAAAATATCAGTTCCTCGTTAAAAGCCTGGTTAAATGGAAGCATCTTGACCAGATGCCTAAAAGATAGTAGGGTGGGGGGGGGGTTGCTTTTTATTTTCATTTTTATAGATTCATTTTAACTATATATAAACAAATAGGGAACCTGCAAGGATTTGTGGGGAATCTCATTTTCCCCTCTATCCCCTTCCACACTGTTTCCTCTTTCCCGCCCTCTGACTGCAGCTTTCCCTCCTACCAGCCCCGTAGCTAGGAATTATTGGGGGAGGGGGCCTGGTGGGGGTCTCAGCTAATTAAATAAAAGTTAATCACATTAATTCAATTTGGGACTGGCCTGGGAGAGAGGGGGCCCAGAAGAAATGCTAGGGGGCCAGGCCCCACAGGCCCCGCGGTAGCTACGGCCTTCCCTCCTACC
This sequence comes from Gekko japonicus, assembly GCF_001447785.1. NCBI lineage: Eukaryota > Metazoa > Chordata > Lepidosauria > Squamata > Gekkonidae > Gekko > Gekko japonicus. The sequence continues at coordinate 311,204 of NW_015163111.1, read as the reverse complement.
CTCCACCTAGCAGCTGCTTCCCAGGAAAAAGTCCAAGTGAGTTACATGGCCACCACTGCTGGCCCATTTGAGTTACATGGTGGCCACTGCCTAACCCAGCCAAGCTGCATAATGTCCAGCTCTGCTGGAGCTGGCTGTACAGTGGCCACCACAGCTGGGCCCAGTTGACTTGCATGATGGCTGCTGCCGCCAGACCGAGCCAAGTTGCACAGAATGCTCTCTAGGCTACTGGTAATTTTCATACTGGGCGAGAGGAGCAGTAGGATGCATGCCAGTGTCTAGAAATTTGTTCTATCAGTTTTCCTATCATTCAGTGTAATGAAGGGGAAAGCTGATTTCGTATGATTTCAGGTTTGGTTATCTACTGTATAAATTCATTACAGAAACTAGTTTTTCCCAAAAAACTGATGGTACTTAAATAAGTTAGTTTATAGGATGAATGCCACTGTCACTGAGCCAAATGCTATTTATTTATTTATTTATTTATTTATTTATTTATATAAAGTCCACAAGACTGTGTGTGAAACCATTGCAAGAAACCAGTGTAGTATAATGGCTGGACATGGACCAGGGAATCCTGAGCATCTGAATGCATACATGCACATGAAACTACCCCATACTGAATCATTCTATCTGGTTTATTGAGGTTGGTATTTTCTAGACTGCCTTCCAGTGGTTCTACAGGGTCTCAGGCTGAGGACTTTCACATCACCCACTGTCCAATCCCTTTAACTGGAGATCCCAGGAACTATCCCTTGGACCTTCTTCATGAAAAGTATGTGCTGTACCACTGAATCATGGCACCTCCCCATAAATATAATGTCCTGCACAGCTGTGAAGCTCTCTGGGTGCCTGTGAAGCTCTCAGGGTGATATTGTGCATGCCACCATCTCCCAACCTCACGGAGTCACTGAGCAAACCTCTGTTTTCTGTAGTGAACTCCTAGGATTAAGGTTGTAATACAAATGTGATAAAATAAATATGGATATAAGTGGTTTCCTTTGTGCTTTTTAAAAAATATTGTCATTCAGTTCATTTTGCTTCTGCTTAAAGGTTGAGTTGAGAAAACGCTGAAACGATTAGGTCTGTTTTTGCCAACTTGGCTGTGCTTCTTGAAGTGCACCATCTGGAACTCTGCACAGACTGAATGGGAGTGAAAATTCAGAGGGCTTTACTTCTGAAATGTACACAAATTAATTTTAAATGGATTTGGAACATTAGTCCTTCAGCTATTTTGATACAAAAATACACAGGGCTCACCACGGATGCCAATCAACAACTTTCTTGCACAGCATGTGAGGGATCAGTATACCAATCATAGCTACTGTTTGCACGTTTAGGATGCACCTGATGGGTAAAATTGGCCATGCAATGCTGCCATGCAGCCTATTAGAACAGAAAGCTGAAAAACAAAGTCATTGTTAACCTATCTATTCAGTCACAGTTGCATGCTGAACAGCTTGATGTATTGGGTTCACATAGATATCAGCAACCAGGCAACTAACAGAACTTTCCAAGGGTTCTGTCTTCTCACCCATGAAGGTGAAAGAAAAAACAAGTCTGGTAGAGCTGTCAGTTCCAAATATATCACAATTAGGATAAACACAAAGCTTACCAGCCTACCTGCTATATTTCTAATCAATGTTCTAAGAAGTCATCAGTTTCTTGGACCTTCCTCCCATTGATAGTAAATAACCTATCAAGTTGCAAAAGAGGGTTTCAAAACTGGTAGTTTCCAGTCAGAATGTTTTGGGACATGGCAGGCACAAGGCTCGATACTATCTTGACATATTCTGGTTTTCTGTTCGATGCTAGGTCCATTTTTCCATCACGTGGAGACAATATCCATTATTGCTCTGGTCTCAGACAACCTGACAACCAGATTCTGCTGTGTTTTTTCATCAGTTTCAAAAGACTTTTGTTTCATAAGATGGTTTCTTTTGTACCTTAATGGCTGGGCCCACATCCAACTACCAAAAGTAAAACCTACCACTGGTGTTATAACCCATCCAGACATGATGGGAAGAATAAAAATAGGGCTCCTCGGGTAAGCCAGGGAGGAAGGACTTAGCATAGTACCAGGCAGCAAGGCTGAAGTGAGAATGACTGATCTATCTACCTACAGCACACTGTGAGCATCCTACCAACCCACAATTCTAGGGCCTGAGAGGAGCCAGTACAGAAAACACAACACCAGAGAGGGCAAAGGAGGAATGCACCTGTCAAAAGGTCAAAAGGGGGTGCTCACATAAGCCTTTTTCCATTTCAGTCTGTAGAGTTCCTACTGAATGAAGGTTTCACAGCAGCAGTGCTTACTGGTTGAAATATATCAAAGGGATTCAGCAGTATCAGAAGTGACCATATTCTGGCTTTGATGTATGAGATCTAGTTCCTAAGTCAGATTCTATTATGCTGATCAAGAGGGTACAGTTGACAGGAGTGTTCCAGTAGCCAGGTACAAATGCAGCATACACATATACACTGAGGGCTTTTTAGATGTTACAGATGTGCATACTGGAAGCCTACCAATCATGCATAATGGGAGTGTGTACCATTCATGATCCCCCCTATGTGCACAATCACCATGTGCACAATCACCATGTTATGTGAACAGGGATGACATGTATTTACCATGTGTACACAGCCTCAACTAATGCCAACCAACAACTAGATCCCCCCCCCAAGAATTCATGTCGATGTATACCAAGGCTGTACATATACGGTAAATATCTGTGGTGTCCCTGCTCACATAATATGGTGATCATGCAAGTGATAGTACTGTGGCAGGGCATGCTCCTGTTACATGTGGTTGGTGGGCTCCTAGTACATGTGATGGTGACACCTAAAAAGGACACTTATGTAACTATGTTTACTAGTTTGTTGTTATCACAGGCTGATTTCGCACTAGAGCTGCCTCAATGTTGCGCCGCCGTTTGCCCTGATACTATTGGTCAATTTCACACCCGAAGCCGTGGGGCTACATTTGACCCGCGGCTTCACCTGATTTCCTCCGCAGTTTCGTGATCCTCAAAAAACAGGATCACAAAACTGCGGGGGAAATCGGGCGAAGCCGCAAGTCAAAATGCAGCCCCGCAGCTTCGGGTGTTAAATTGACCAATAGTATCGGGACAAACGGCGACGCAACATCGAGGCAGCTCTAGTGTGAAATCAGCCACATTGTATTCTTGGTATGGGGGGAGGAGAAGGAGTTTTTGAGCTCTTCTCACAGCAGCTGATTTCCTACTTTAACTGGACTGTTGGTTTGGATTTTTACTACACATTAGACAGAAGCTGATTTCACTATAGCCTAGTTGTCAAACACCATGACCACTGCAATATGACTCACAGCAATTATTTGTGTTATATGAGACAGGACACAGTGTTCCCTCTAAACTGAGTTAATATGAGTTAGCTCACAGTTTTTTAGTCTCTGGCTCACACATTTTTATCTTAGCTCAGGAAGGATGGCTCCAGAGCAAACTAATTTATGCCGCAGCCAAATTGCTCACACACAACTTTAATGCCAGTGGCTCACAAAGTAGAATCTTTGCTCACAAGAATCCACAGCTTAGAGGGAGCATTGTACCTGATGGCCACTAAGCATAGTTTCTTTTGAAAATGCAGTTAAGGGACCCCGACTCAATCCAGAATCATAGCAGTTGATTTCCAAACCATGGCTTATCCACTTATTCTGTCCTCTTCTGCCCCTCTTCCCTATCCTCCCTGTTCTGAATCCCTTGTTCTTTTGTTCTGTCTGTACTTCGCTGTGGTGTCCTAGTTGTGCAGATGATAATTTGCCTCCATGATGGGTAGGGAAATCATGGTTTGGAGAAAAATCCTAAGTGACACTGACCAGATTTGCCAGAATCAGGTATCATAAAGTATGGTAAGGAAAAAAAAAACAGAGAATAGAGGAGAAAATCAGAGTGTGGGAGAGGGGAAGAGAGGCAAAGATGAGGTCATGCTGTGTCAAAATTCCTGCTCTTTTAATTCTCTTCACTTTGCTATCCTTCTTGCTTCCAAATATGAAAAAATGGCAATATTTTGTACATCCTCAGCTATATTAGTGTGATTCCTGGCATTTTTCAGACCAATGGAACAGAAAATGTACCATTTAATTCACCTCCCTGATCTACACTCTCCTCACCAGCTTCTTTCTTCTCTTGCTCTTCCCTGGTTTCCTTGTTGGTCTCTCATTACTTGCTGTCATGGACAACCCACTCTCCCTCCCACAAGCTTCCCTCCCATAAGCTGCATACCCTGGCTCTCTCACTTCCATGGTTTCCTCTGCTTGAATTTGCAAGGTTCAGCTTGGCTGCCCCAGACACTCCCCTTGTCCCTCTCTTGCTTCCCATTCTCCATGTCATCAGCCATTAGGAGCAGCACTCCTACCCCTAAATTCCTCTATCATAATGCCAGTTGTACTGTCCCCACTTCTTCCACCATGCAGTTAATACGTTTCTTCTCTTTCTTCTTGGACTTTGCTCCTCTTCTTTGCTGCCCCCCCCTTGCACCCAGCCTTGGAGGCATTGTATACACACTCGTGACTGGCCTCTATGGAACTAGCCATGGGTGGAATGCATATGGATTCCACAATTGCTCGTACTAGAAATCACAGGGACTGAATTGCATTTTAAATTTGCTTCCCTGTCTTGCCTTTGCTGTATCTGTTAATGCCAATAAAAATGGATTGTATTACATAGAAAAGGTCTGTATTCTACATCTCCACTAAGCAAAGTTTAAAGCCTTCCTACACCAGAAGAGATACTGAAGTTGGAGGGAAGCTCCTTAGGCTATAGGATACTATTCATTCTCTCTCTCATTTTCTAATACAAGTTGTGCTTGTGTATAAACAAACTTAAAAATCTCAAAACTAGGATTGGTGAAGCACTTGGGAACAGTGTCTATACATGTAACTCCTGTTTCCTGGGTAACAGCTATTTTAAAATTCTCATAAAATGTTGACCACTCATTCTCTGAAAATTAAGCACTGCATGTGAGAGAGAGCAAATTTGTATGTGCATGCATGTGAATTCACTGTTCATGAACTAAAGCATCCAATCAGAAATGTCTTAAGATCTCAGAAATTCAGGCACAATAACCCTGACCTTTAAAATTTAGGCAAAAGTGCTTTCTACTCTGTGTTAATACCTTATGACTAGTCCTGTCTTATGCTTTTTGACAAAGAACTGCATTTGACAGAGGGGCTACAGAGGGCAATATTCTGATGTAAATATTCCCCAAGTTCTATGTGGAGGAGATCCTTGTCTTTTGGAAAACAGTCTTCAGAAAATATAAGATAACAGCAAAAGATGGAAATACATTTCCAGGATGAGGAGAGTGTTGCTATGGCTTCAGGCACTTACTAGCGTATAGAATGAACAAAGCTACAATCTGTCCTATTGATCCTTTGAGGAATGGGATATGATTAGTTTCAGTATCTCCTCAGCCAGCCATTTTTACAGTGAGACTCTCCCATAGGAAATGCAAATAGTTTTTTTGTACTTCAAGGAGGCCCACCATATTTTCATGCTGTTTCCAGACTCCATCTAGCAAAAAGTAAATAAAATCTAAACCTATTTGTGTAGGAACCATGATGTAAACTTCTTCCTTGCTTCATTAGATAGACAGCAGTATCTTTGAATAACTTGTAGCTGTCTTGGCAGTACAGGCTATTCAGTTCATACCTCTAAGTTAATCTTCTTATTGGAAAAGGCCACCAGTAGTAACCTGAGTTATGTTGCCTGCTCTGAAAAAATTCAGATGTGCTCCCTCCTACCCACCAACCATTGTATTTCTCCCATATATACCTCACAAGGAGTCCAGCCCATATTGACTTTGAAAGGCTGTTGTTGTTCACACTCACACAGTTTTTGGACCCTTGCCTGCCTTCCTGATCTCTTCTGGGACTGGGCCTCCCGTTGCTTCTATATCAGCTCTTCCTGAGTGGCAGAAGCTTGTTCTCAGAAGAGCAGCCCTCTTCCATCTACTGCAGGAGCAAGAATGCTAACTCCTATAAGATGCTACTCTATGAAGATAACCTACAGGTGATTAATGGTGACAGGGCTCCCACATATTCAATTTATTATGCAACACATGTACATTTCATTCCCATTTGTTTTGTACGGTCTGAATGAATTTCCTCATGCTGAACTTCTTCCTATGGTAGAGAATGTCACCAAGTTGCAACCCACTTATGGCAACCCTGTAGGGTTTTTAAGGCAAGAGACGAACATTGCTTGCCTTTGTGTAGCACCCCTGGATTTACATGGTGGTCTCCCATCCAAGTACTAACCAGGGCCAACTCTGCTTCGCTTCTGAGATCTAATGAGATCAGGGTAGCCTGGGCCATCCAGGTCAGGGGCTTCTTCCTGTGCATGTCTCTGATGGCAGAGTATAGATAAACAGTAATGTGGGGAACAAGCTGTTTAAATAATAAAGTTGGTTTATTAAGAAGAGAAGAAACATTGTAAGGAGGATGAGAGAGAAAGAGAAGTCTAACTGTCTAACTAAGAGGAAGCCAGCTAGACCTCTCTCCCTCCTCTTGTACTGAGATGGCTTTAGTTGCACTGGTGGATGATCTTTGTGTACAGTTGGACAGTTGATGATGTTAGATCTTTCAGCAACCTTTGACACAGTTGACCACTTCATTCTTATCCACTGGTTTAGGCTTGCCAGTGCCAATTTCAGAAATACCTGGAGAATTGGGAAGTGGAAACTGAGGATGGTGGGGTATGAGTTATAGATTCATAGCCAGGAATCTCTATACATAGCAGAGTACAGTAGCTTCTTGGTACTGAGTGTGCTAGCGAAGTTAGTTACGTAAAGCCACTTGTCAGTTTCAAACTAATAGGAATCCTTTATTCAAAGAACTACATTCTAGATGGTTCAGGTTAAGAGACAGGGATAGAATCTAATCTAACTAGCTAGGATATATGCAAATGCAGAATTCATGTCCTATATCCATGGTAGACAAAGATGGAGAGAGTATGCTCCTTCTTTATGTGTGCAAGAGAGAAGGTGTCAAGCCAGAAGGAAGGAAAACTTCCCTAAGAATATCATTCTACTTCAAAGGGATAGTGTCAGATAGCAGGAAGGAAAGGATGTTCTGTGCGTGTGCTGACCTCTCTATCTCTAAATCTGTGGTGCCATCTCTGAAGCTTGAGAGTGGAGACAGCATACACTCCTCCACTTCCAGCATTGGGGAAGGGAGGGACTTCAGAGGGGTATAATGCCATAAAGTCCGCCTTCGAAAGTTGCCATTTTCTCCAGGTGAACTGATCTCTGTCACCTGAAGATCAGTTGTAATCCTGGGGGGTCTCTAGCCACCAACTGGAGGTTGGCAGCCCTAAATATGGAGTTGGTGTTAAGGGTGCAGGTCTTCAGTGTTTTTTCTTGTTTCTGTCTGACTGGACACAAAGAGTCTCCAGCAGAAGTGCAGAATCATCTGGGTGAGTTTTGCCTTGTAGAATGCCACTGTGCTCTATTTTCTCACTCATACCGTTTAATATATATATGAGGCCACTGATTTAGATTGTCCAGAGCTTTGGGACTGGGTGTCATCGATATGCAGGCTCTCAACTGGTGCTCTGAGGCTGTAGGCAGATGGCTAAGACATAACAATATGAAGCTGAATCCAGACAAGAAAGAGGTAAGGCTGGTCAGGAAGTCTGATATCCCTAGAGGGACTGAATCCACCTGTCCTAGATGAAGTGACATTGGCTTTTTCAAAGCATGTCAAGAGCTTGGTGGGTGCTCATGGAGCCTGCGTTGCTCTTTGAAAAACAAGTTGGCATGGTGTCCTGGAGTGCCTTCCATCAGTCGTATCCAGTTCACCAGCTATCTCATTACCTAGACTCAGCTGATCAATAAAGGAAAGCACATACACAGCACAGTGCTCTGTACACTGAGAACATACCCATCTTGGATTTCTTTTTGTTTTGTGCTTTACTGATACGCATATGCACACCTGTACATTGGCAAAACACTATGCATAATAAAAGATCTTTATACAACTGTACACTCAGTCACATCTAGTTTGCTTTTTTGCAGTGTTTTATCACTGGTAATAAAGAAAGGGGAAAATACAAATGAAATAAAGGAAGAGAAAACTGCAGTGACCTGCACAACACTACTCACAATTCCAGCATCTTGGGATAAATTTGGATAGAAGTGTTGCTAGGACATGCTGTAAATTGTTAGAGTGCATGAGAAATGATGGCTACAGTAAAAAAAAAATCTTCAAACAAACTTCTAATAACCACTTGCTGCCCTCTGCTTGATTATTGGGATACAGCTGCCTCCTAAAGAAACAAGAAATGGATCAGTCCTTCCATGCCTTTGGGGCACTCAGTGGTGTGTCAGTTACTTAAAGTATTATGTTTGAATGGTGTCTTCTAAAGAGTTGTAAGAGTTCCAAATTTTGATCCTGCACCATTGAAGTCAGTTGGATGGTTGCCATTGAACGCCAAATCAATACTACAGAGTCTAATATTGTGCTCAGTGAAAATGGTGAATACTCTTTGTCTGACATCTTTAGAACGGATAAAAGGAAGTACTTCTTCACCCAAAGAGTGATTAACACATGGAATTCACTGCCACAGGAAGTGGTGGGTGCTACAAGCATGGACGGCTTCAAAAGGGAATTAGATAAGCATTTGTCTGATATCTTAGAACGGATAAAAGGAAGTACTTCTTCACCCAAAGAGTGATTACCACATGGAATTCACTGCCACAGGAAGTGGTGGGTGCTACAAGCATGGACGGCTTCAAAAGGGAATTAGATAAGCATATGGAGCAGAGGTCCATCAGTGGCTATTAGCCACAAGGTATAGCTAGGGGCTCTGGGGCAAGTGATGCTCTGTCTTCTTGGTGCTTGGGGGGGGGTCAACAGTGGGAGGGCTTCTAATGTCCTGGCCCCACTGCTGGACCTCCTGATGGCACTGGTATTTCTGGCCACTGTGTGACACAGAGTGTTGGACTGGATGGGCCTTTGGCCTGATCCAACATTGGCGTCTCTTATGTTCTTATGTTCTTATACCAAAATAGAGAAATTTCTAAAAAAAAAAGAGGAAAATATTTATGAGCATCTTGCTTAGAGATCTGCAGAGATATCATCTAGCCTCTGTCACTCCATTATTTTATCAGTGTATTTCCACATAGGCACAAGTGTTAAGCTTCTGATAATGCAATCCTTCCTAAGCAGTATTACACCCTTCCAAATCTATTGAAGTTAATGGGCTTATAAGGGTGTAACTCTGCTTCAGATTGTACTGTAGGAATCCCTTTCGCATATGCCATGAAGATGTGTTAGAAGAGCTTGTGCATATGGTTATTCCTTGGCACTGAGATTGATGTGTTTGTGTGAACACCTTCCACATTAAAGCAATTGTATCAATAACAGAACCATTTGCTTCCTAGTTAAGTGGTGTTCATGTGAAAAAGGCTGCACAATTCACCCTACCCTCATGTTTCTCAATATGCACTGCAGCCACTGGCTGACTGGTGCCACAGAGAAAAGGGAAGGGGGGACTGTGTAGACCTCAGAGACAAACAAACAGACTTGCTGTATAAATGGTGTAATGGGCACTTGCTGCCTTGGCAGCAGGAAGCTACTGTTTAGTCAGTCCCCAATTTAAAAAATAAAGGCATGGCCTTTTGGTGGAGTGACCAGAGAGCTTAATTGCCCAGCCAATCACTGGGCACATTGAAAGGCTGCGTAAAATGTGCATGCCCTTGAGCCAGGCTTCCTGGTGGAGCTGCTCCACCCTCTATTCCAATTTTGCAGTACGGGAATCGCTGGTCAGGTCATTTCAAGGCAAAGGAGGGATTGGGGGGGGGGGCTTTATCTAATTGGCTTTGAGAAAGTTGCTCCATATGAGGTTTATGTGCCTAGTCAGAGAAGACTGGTAAAGGCCCCAGCTTAACAGCATGCTGGCTCCAACCCCACCATTCAGCTGACGGGACCACTCCATGCCTAGCTAGTTTTGTGCACCCCCCACCGACCCACCCACTCACATAGTGTGGCAGTTGACCCATCTCCTGGCTGGCTGCCACAGCTCGACTAATGCAGGCAGCAGCCAGCCATAGGCAGATACCTACAAAGATTCAGCTTCTCTGGCCTCTCCTTGGTGGCTGCTCCAGGCGGTGGGGAGGGAGCTCACCACCCATTTTGGTAGTGAGGGACATCTTAGAAGCTCTGGCCAATCAATAGTCAGAGGGCACAACATCTTCCAGGAGTAGGAACTCTTACAAAAGGGTGGAAGCCTCCATGAATACTGCAACATTTGCTATAGGCTGGGGGGGGGGGATCAGGAAGACATTCTTCTGAGCTGAAACCACTGCAGATTGGAGGAAGGCACAAACCAACAGCAAAATAGACCCCTTGACACCTGCCACCCCATGCACGTAGAGGAGGCATGATTAGCATGTGTGTGTGTTAGGAATGAGATTACATCTTCATTTTGGTTGTGTTTACACATAACTAAAGGAGAGCTCTTATTCATTTATTTGTACACTTTTACTGTACCCTTCCTCCAAGGAGTACCATTTTACTCTCAGACAGTCATGTTAAGGCCGTTGAGACTAACCCAGGCCCACCAGTGAGGTGAGAGATGAATGTAACAAGACCTTTTTTTTAACCATTTAAACTGAACAGGAATATATATTTTAATCCCTGATCTCTTTAAAGGGTACCAGGGTAAAGATCAGTACCTTGATGCAGTGCATTTTAAAGAGACATTTGCCTAATAATATTACTGGGAATAGCACCCTTCCTCTTTACCACAAAACTCAAAGGACATGTGATTAGGGTCCTCATAGCACAATCATTTGGATGTCATAAAAGTGTAATTCCTCTCCTTCAAAAAAAGGGGGGAGGAATAAATAATGTAAAGAAGGCCTTCACACTATCAGGTGTAGGCTCACATTCATTCTGATTTGTGGTGGAAAGACAGACTCTCCACCACACCAAGGCTGCCACCACCACTGGTAGCAACAAGGTGTTCAAGTGCCCCATTCAAATATCACAACAAAATGGTTGTATCTTTCAAACCAGGAAGTCTTCTGTCTCAGCTCTGCACATGAGGGAAGGAAGGAAAGTGCACCAGCCCAGAATAAATGTGTCTCATTCTTGACATGAACGAACAAGAGTTAGAGTGTAACATCTGAATACAGACATTTCCTTTTCCAGTCTATTTTCACACATCAGGGAACTGTCTTTTAATACTCAAAACATTTTAGTGCTTTTCAGTTGTTACATACATGTGACTTGTGTGTATCAGCTACCTGTGATGCTCCCAGCATGTGCAGTCATCATGTTGTCTGAACAGGGGCAACACATGTATTTTGCATGAGACCCGGGTGTCGCAAGACGGAGTGAGCTCCCGTCTCTAGTTCCAGCTCCTGCCAACCTAGCAGTTCGAAAGCAAGAAATTGCAAGTAGATAAATAGGTACCACTTCAGTGGGAAGGTAACAGCGTTCCGTGTGCCTTGGTGTTTAGTCATGCTGGCCACATGACCACAGAAACATCTTCGGACAGCGCTGGCTCTTTGGCTTTGAAACAGAAATGAGCACCACAACCCTAGAGTCAGATTTGACTGGCTTTCGAGCAAGGGAACCTTTACCTTTACCTTTTACAGCTTCATACAAATACAAATCCTGGAAAATCTAGTGACATATTAGCACATACCAAAGACATAAATCATGCAAAATATCTATGTTACCCATGTTCAATTAATATGGTGCTTGTGCATATTGAGAGGATATACACATGGCTACACATATGAAAGAAGGTTGAAGGAGCTAGCTATGTTTAGCTAGAGTGGAGACATCTGAAAGAAGGTATAATAGCCATCTTCAAATATTTGAAGGGCAGTCATATAGAGGATGGAGCAGAGTTGTTTTTGTTGACCCAAAAGTTTGGACCAGAACCAATGGATTGGAATTAAATCAAAAGAGTTTTGGCTAAACATTAGGAAGAACTTCCTGACAGTTAGAGCAGTTCCTCAGTGGAACAGGCTTTCTTGGTATTGGGTAGACTCTCCTTCTTTGGAGGTTTTTATGCAGAGGCTAGACGGCCATCTGGGCAGATAGTGAGAGGGAGGGCAGGGAGGGATGAGCCAGTGCTTGGCTCTCATGGCCCTTTTGTAAATGCCCAGGGTAATGCCAATCACCCCTTGGGGTCTGGAAGGAACTTTCTTCTGGGTCAGATTGGCCCAGGGATCCTGGGATTTTTTGCCTTCCCTGGGCATAGAGAAGGGGTCACTGGGCAAGTGGTGGGAGAAGGTAGTTGTGAAATCCCTGCATTGTTCGTGGGGAGGGGGGGTGAACTAGATGACACTTGAGGTCTCTTCCAGTTCTATGTTTCTATGGTTGGGATGTTCCCAGTTCATAGGGATATGATGTCTGAAACAGACTTTTTTGCATCATTTATTTTTCAGTGCAGGAACATGGTTTAAGAGCCAGCTACCTGGCATTTGAGTGAAACCTGTTCTTTAAAAAAGACTTATTCAAGTAACATCACCGCAGTAACAGTTCAAGTGAGCAGGCCCAACAGATCTCTGACACTCTAGCTTTTTCCAGGGGATATTAATATCCAACTATTTATTCCTACTTCATGTCAAATATGTTATACCTAGAATCAATATCAATCATATAGTGCTTTCCTTATTTAGAAAGTGGTTTTATGCCCATTTTGACTCTGATACCCATATTTCGCAAACATTTGTAATACTTGAACATAGTTTAATGATGCCACAGGACTCTCTGCAATCACAAAAGTGAGGAGTGTGTTACCTTCATCACTTTGCCTTTTCTTGAAAAAAAATTAACTGCAAAATAACTCGGCTTTTAATATAAAGCTTATCATCTCCAAAGATTAAAAATATCTGGCATAAAAATAGTGAATAGGGCTTTAGTGGGGGAGTGAAAAGTTTGAATGTTTCCAACATAAGGATACTATGGGAACCCTGCTACTCTTTCACTGATGATCAGCTTTAATGGCCTTGAAAGAGAAGATTCATTTTCATGCTCTCTTTACCGAAATATGTCAAAAAAGAGACAACTGACAATGCAATGTGGAAAGAGGCTGTAACAAGACAGAAAGCAAAGAAATCTGCACAGTAAGTG
>NW_015163111.1:287521-298051 GCF_001447785.1 Gekko japonicus | reverse complement strand
AGGTATCAAAAATTTGATCCCAGACATGCACCCACAAAGCCAGTCAAAACTTCATAGGTGTCAAATCTCTGCTTCAAGTGTGCACTTCATTATTTCTGAAACATGGGGTTGCTACTGGACTGAATTAGGAGTGATTTCCCCCCCCCCCAAACAAGATGATTGTTTGACTGGCTGTGTAGACAAGAGTCAGAACCATCTTAGTCACGGAAATGTTTTGAATGCTGGGAGGAGGAGAGGTTTAATCTACTGTTATATTTTCTTTCTCTGCAACTGTCCATCTCCCATTTTGTTACACTGGCCATCTAAGGCGGCCTGTGGCACAAAATGTACTTTCCCTCCTCTTCATAGATTTTATTACTCATGTTGTTATTTGTGGATGGTGGGGATCTGGCTCTCTTTCCTCCAGGGACTGTTGTGTTATTCAAGCAGCCAAGGTCACTGTATTGCCAAGAACAAATGTTTGTTTAACTCCTCATAAGGCAAACTGCTGCTACTGCTTTATATCCACTGAGATCCCCTAGTACACCTGGTGGAGTGGGACTTTTCTTGCTTTACATTTCATACAGTGCAATCTCAGCTGAGAAAATACCCAACAAATACCAATAAGGTATTTATCGAGTATTTTTTTTTGGCTCAGTTTATACCAAGCTCAAACCCCTAGATAGCCCAGACTTTGGAGTGCCTATCTGAATACTTTGATCAGATAGGCACACACCCCGCATCCTCTGAGCCCCCTGCCACACCCAGATCCAGGGAAAGGGCAGGAGGCCCCACTCTCTGGCAAAATCCATCTCTTTCAGTGACTCCAGGGACAACACCCTTCAGAGCCATCCACCACACAAGAGGCAATGCACCAGGCGTCATAAATTGCACAGGATGACAAGTGATTGCGTCAGTTCCAGCAGGGATTCTGGATTGGGTGAGTCATCCTCTGAGGAGGATTCTCTCCATGCATCTAGGAGTTATTGGGTTAAGAGTGCTCATATTCTGTTTTATGGCCTGGGCACTGAAGCTCAGGGGGGTGGACATAAGCCTGGGTTTGTTCCAGGGTTCAGAGCAATCTGGCGCTAAAAGGGTTTTGACAGCCTATAGTGACTTTGAACACCCCCTGGGCATTCAACTCCCCCATAAGACCCAGAAGCACATCCTGGATGGTTATTATATTGATATTTTTTCATTGCTATAACTAGAAGGGGATGAGGGGGAACGTGGGCCTTGCAATGACAAAAAGAATAGCAACAAGGTTTTATGAGTGTGGTACAGTGTACCTACCCTGAGTGTGGTTGGCATCTGTCTAACCACATGTCCAATATCATACAGGTCCATACCTTGGCTGGGGAATCAGCTGTGATATAATACGACAAGGCCTTTGGCAAATGAGCTTCCTATAGCAAGGTTTCTAGGTGGGTGCTCACAATAATAAAATTGGGTTTATAAGAGTTGGGCCCCATGTATGACCCGGGTCTCACCCATCCAAGGCTAAGCCAGTATTTAGGTGCAATGCTCCCCAGTGTGTTTACTGGGAGTATAATCAAGGAAAATGCAACCACATTAAATGCAAATTTGACCACAACTATGATGCATGTTTTGGTCCCCATCCCAGGCCATCTCGCTCACGTGGTGGTACACACTCCTTTTGAGGAACCCAATCCTCTTCTGCCTCTGGTGGCAAAAAGGAGGGTGGATTGGGTAACAACTTTAATTCCAGTGCCACAAAATAGCTCTAACTCTCCAGGTATCCAGGACCTGGGCCTAGCCTTTACTCCCATCTGCCCTCAGGTCCTCAGCACTACTAGCTTCATACCCTAACAGAGCTGCCACCAGATTCATGGAGGAGGGATTTATCTTAGATTTTCAGATCCTATTCACCAGCACTTGGGTGGCCACTGACTGTGGAAAAGTCAAGTGTGCAAGGTACATGCCCTACATTGTTATGTGCAAAGTAGCCACGGAACGCACTGAAGGGCAGGTGGCTGAGTCTTCCACACACACCCTCCCTTTCCTAATCTCAGGGTTTCTTCATTAGTTTACTAAGAAAACTCTGGGTGAATTCAGGCTAATCCATCACCTGTTTGACCCCAATGGTTCCTGTGTTAATGACAGTATCCTCCCTGAGTTTTGCTCAGTTAGATATGCTTCCTTCAATCAAGCAGTCTGCCTAGTAAAATCATGTGGCCACAACAGCCTGATGACAAAATGTGATATCCAGTCTGCCTTTTGGCTTTTGACAGTGCACCTGGCTGATTTCTGTCTCCTGGGCTTTAAGCTCAAAGGCCGATGGCACATCAATAAGGCTATGCCTATGGGCTTCTCTGTAGCTTGTGCCACTTCTGAGGCTTTCAGTACCTTCCTAGAGTGCATTGTTAAGTACTGTTCTGACAGTCCTCTTGTTACACACTACCTGGATGAATTTTTTTATTCATTGGTCCAGCTGGGTCCCCAGACTGTGCTAACCACCTTTCCAAACTGGGGGTGCCCTGGCCCATGAAAAACTGAGGGTCCCACAACTCAGCTTACTTATTTGGGCATCCTACTGGACTCTTTGGTGTAGTTGTTAAGTGTGCGGACTCTAATCTGGTAGAACCGAGTTTGATTCCCCACTTCTCCACTTGCACCTGCTGGATGACCTTGGGCAAGCCATAGTTCTGGCACAGCTGTTCTTGAAAAGGAGCAGTTTCTGTCAGAGCTCTCTCAGCCCCACCTACCTCACAGGTTGTCTGTTGTGGGGAGGGGAAGGGAAAGGAGTTTGTAAGCTGCTCTGAGACTCCTTTGGGTAGTGAAGGGCGGGGTATAAATCCAATCTCTTCTCTTCTTTTTCTTCTCTTTTCAGAGCACATCTTGCTTGCCCAGTGATAAACTTTCTGCCCTCAGGACCCTTCTGCCTCAGGTCAGCAATAAATGAAAATATATGCTCAGAGAAATTTAGATTCTCATTGGACACTTCAGCTTTGCTTGCAGAGCAGTAACCCCTGGGCGTGCATTCTCTTCTGGTCTAGCATGATCCACCACAGGTTTTTCAGCCCCTCACCATCACATTTGAATTACTTGGGTATTAGGGAGGACCTGCTCATGTGGCTTAGCTTCCTAACCAATTTCAGTGGGGTTGTGATATGGCAATCTACTTTATCCACTGGTGAGGCATTGCAGGTTCATTCTGGTGCAGCAGGAAGTTTGTGTTTTGGGGCTTACTTGGCTGGACGCTGGTGTACTCAATGCTGGCCCTCAATGCTACGTTGGGCAAGAACCAGCATCCTCAGAGACCTTACTTTTCTTGAGCTGTTTCCAATTTTAGTGGAAGTCATCATTTAGGGTGAGCATTTCTGTAATAAGTACATCAAATTTTGATGTGATAACCTGGCAGTAAGTAATATTGACCATCAGTCTTCTCACTCTGAATGGGTCATGAGCCTTGTGCGGAGGTTTGTTCTGGCTTGCCTTGAGGATAACATTTCATTTTCAACCTGTTATGTTGCAGCTGACTTACTAACCTTCCTTCTGACCAAATCCACCCTATTTGGTGCCATGGCCCCCCATCTTTCATGAAAATTTAGAAGCTCAGACCAGAATAACTTTGTGTTCAGAAGATGTAAGGTGAGGATCTGTAGCTTCAAAGTTCTGGAGCGTACCAGTTGGTATGGGTTCATGACCCCTGCTTTCTGCTCCCCACTGCTTTTGGCAGGGAGCAGAAAACAGGGGTTTAAATAGCTCGAAGTCATTTAAACCAAACAGCTGAGTGGCATTGGCTGGCTGACTGCTGGCTGACTGGTTGCCCAAAAAAGGCCCTCTAAACAGCTGATCCACATGCAGCAGTTTGCTCCAACACAGTTCAGCTGTTTAAAGGTGCTTTCTTGGGCAGCCAGCCCCAGGTTTAAAGCTATTTAAACCCCTGCTTTTTGCTCCCTGCAGCTTTTCATGGGGAGCAGAAAGCAGTTGTTTAACTGGTTCCCAGCCTTTTAAAACACACATTTTAACCACACAGCTGAACTCAGTTGTTTTTTTGTGAAACCTCCGCTTTCTGCTGCCCATGAACTGGATCAAAAGTTGTGAAAGTTTGTGGTGGTTCATGAACTCCTGTCAATTCCTCAAAGGCTGTTTAGTGCAGTATGATCTCTCTGCAAGGCAAATTTCTCCAATTCTAACCCTGAAGTATTGATCACATGATCTTTTGACCTCCTGTTATATCAGGCCTGACTAAGAAAGTCTCCAAAGTCAGATCCTAGATTTCTACCAAAAAGTTTACTTTTGTTGGTACCTAGGTTAAGACACTGAGCTGCAGACTGGAAGGTCTGTAGTTTGGCAGTTTGAGACTCTAGTGCTGCAGGACAGAGTGAGCTCTCGTCTCTGGCCCCAGCTCCTGCCAACCTAGTAGTTTGAAAGCAAGAAATTGCAAGTAGATAAATAGGTACCACTTCGGTGGGAAGGTAACAGTGTTTCATTCACCTCGGCGTTTAGTCATGCCGGCCACATGACCATGGAAAAGTCTTTGGACAGTGCTGCCTCTTCGGCTTTGAAACTGAGGCCCCGGCCAAACGGGGGAAATGACGTGGCCAAAGTGCGGCTTTTTAGAGCCGCACCAAAAGAGACACACAGCAGCGGGATCAGACAGATCCCCTGAGCCTGCGCACACATGCGCAGCCGGCTACCTCGCTGTCCCTTCCGTGGCTTCCCCATGATCAGATGCTGGGGGGGAAGCCACGGAAGGGATAGCGAGGCAGCCAGCTGTGCATGTGTGCGCATGCATAGTTTTGCCGGGAGCCTCGAATGCTCCTAAAGACGGGCACGCTGGCGATCCCACGGCCGCGCTTGCTGCAGTGTTTTAGGTAGGTACTGCTCTGTTGTAGGTTCTTTTTTTGCTGCACGTTATCGGCCTTCAGGGACGGATCGGGGATGGGTGGGTGCCACTTCCCAGATGTTGTGGTGTGATTGCGCCCGTTTGCTGCGCCCCCAATCCGTCCTTTACTACAAATGCTAGTGCCCTACCTAGCTATATTCCAGGTAAGTATGTTAACCACACAATGTCAGTCATTTGCAAATGTTATTAGATTGGACTCTTCAGAGATGATATTTAGACTTGGTTTACTGGAATTAACAATGACAGTAGGTTCAAGGGGAACCGGGAGTTACACCCTCAGCGGATTATAATCTCAGGATGCTTTCTTCACTAGATGGGGAATAATTCTTCCCACTATCCTAAGACAGGGCTGGTTCACATTCCCATCTTGTGGCTCATGTGAAGATTCTAAAACTGGCCCTAATAGGTCAAGAGAGTGATTTTGTTCCTGCAGCACTTGTAATAAATTCTGTAAT
This sequence comes from Gekko japonicus, assembly GCF_001447785.1. NCBI lineage: Eukaryota > Metazoa > Chordata > Lepidosauria > Squamata > Gekkonidae > Gekko > Gekko japonicus. The sequence goes on along the minus strand of NW_015163111.1, from coordinate 292,744 downwards.
TTTCAAAAGTGATCTATGACATTATTCTGCTCCTCTGAGGGAAGAGTGCAAAACGAATGCAGAAGATTAGAATCCACAGAATCCAATTGGTCATATTTTGATAAAAGGGAATGATTAGGAACACTTGAGGAAAGCTTAGACTTCCCATTAATTGCTTTCCCCTGTAAAGTAGGTTGATTTATAGATTCAGATTCAGATTAAACTGATAGCGGAAAGCTTGCAAATTTAGTATGGATCAAAAATTCTACTTTCTTTGAAGCAGCGGGGAGTTTCTTTTTATCCTGTGTCCTCCTCCAGATCAACTTTGAAGGAACAAGACAAGCTAAAACTGGATAGAAGAAGCATTCTTTGAGGGAGGATCCCATAAGGACCAAATCATTGCTTATTATTCAGGATTTGGGAGGGAATCTTTAAGTAAAGATTCTTAAAGTATTAAGATTTAACAGAACCTATAGATGTTACTTTACATGCCATTTGTTGCCCAGGGTATTACTCTGCCCTGGCATAGGTAAATAAATTTACTTTAAGGTAAAGGTAAAGGTTTCACTTGCTCGAAAGCCAGTTGAATCCAACTCTAGGGGGCGGTGCTCATCTCCATTTCCAAGCCGAAGAGCCAGTGTTGTCTGAAGATGTTTCCGTAGTCATGTGGCTGGCATGACTAAACGCCAAGGTGCACAGAATGCTACTTGCAATTTCTTGCCTTCGAACTGCTAGGTGGGCAGGAGCTGGGACCAAAGACATAAGAAATAAGAAAACAAAAATAAGCTCTTGCGAGACACCACCCCAACACAAATGAGATTCAGTGTTGGCAAGTGCAAAGTAATGCACATTAGAGCCAAAATCCTAATTATAAATATGTGTTGATATGGTCCAAACTGGCGGTATCTGACCAGGGTAGAGTTCTTGTAGTTGTGGTAGATAACTCACTGAAGATGTCAACTCAGTGTGCAACTGCAATAAAAAGGCAAACACTATGCTAGGGATTATTAGGAAGGGGATTGAAAACAAACCAACTAGTATCATAATGTCACTGTAATAAATGTATGGTGCCACCTCATTTGGAATACTGCATACAGTTCTGGTCATCACACCTCAAAAAAGATATTGTAACATTGGAAAAGGGCAGAAAAGGGCAACTAGAATGATTAAGGGGATGGAACACCTTCCATATGAAGAAAGATGGGTTAGGGCTTTTTAGCTTGGAGAAATTATGACCGAGGGATGACATGACAGAGGTTTACAGGGATAGGTATATTTTACCAGGTTCTGTGGATCTATGTAAACTAGGCTGAATTTAGTATATTTATGTCACTTCAGCAGGGGGGGAAACAGGAAAAAATTCTTTAACGGCCCATGAAAATATATCTGTATGAGAAGGATGGGATCCAAATAGCTAGGGTGGGTGGGACATGGTGGGCATGATCATCAGGATTCTCCTGAATCCTACAGTGGTGTGACATAATTTCTGGGTTCAGACCATAAATAACATCATTCCATTGATGCAACTCTGATTTTTTTCCCATTATTTTTTTTTCTCTTTCTGACTTACCAAGCAACAGTGGGAGCTGCCTTGTGACCTTGCAACCCTAGATCAGAGGGACAGGTTTCAACTTACTACCAACTCGGGTTGAATCTGCATTTGCATTTTTAAATTTTTTTCCCTATGTTTGAATGTTGTTTGGAGAAGATTCTTTTAAAGCAGTGGGGAGGCGCAATGACAGTGGAGCCGCCACGAGGTGATAAACATATGTGGACGTGCAAACGTATGCTAGCACTGTTGAGGTGTGAAAACGAAACCAAAGGTAGACAGCTTTTTTGAAGACGGAGTCAGAACACTGGGACATCAGTGGGAAAGACAAATGCAGATTCAACTCAGAGAAAACTATTCTGGTATCCAGGGAGGCACAGAAGAAAGAAGGAAAATGGAGTGAATGGGAAAAAATGAAAGCTTAAGTGCACATATTGTTTTGCAGTACACAAACAAAACTATGGTTTCAAAATTCTAGTTTACTTTAAGTGCTCTGAATTTTTATACCAGAATTATACTAGCTATATGCTTGGTTGAGTCTAGATTATTCATTTTCTCCCAATACCTGGAAAAGTTTAAAAGTTTTCAGATTTTTTTCACCTAATTTTGCAGCTATTGTGATTCAAATTATGCCAAAAATAACCGGAGGTTAATATAAGAGGTGAATTCTTAATTGCAAATCCTTCTTGCTTCTCCGCACAGGCAATATTCATTGTTTTACTTTAATTTGCTACATCAAATTAAATTCTTTGTCCTCATCCTGAAATGATTTTACAGGTTTATTTAATGACACACGCTTCTGCTGTCCACTAAGATATGCAGGTTTCATTAGGGGGAATGACGATAGAGCATAGCCTCTGCTCCTTCAACCACAATACAGTTGTCTATCAACAAATATTTTGCATCCAGCAGCTCTGAATAAATCTAATTCTTATCCCTCCAATTCTGATGTAAATCAAAGCAATTCCTTGAAGCTAACATAATTAAATGCTGTTAAAAATCAGGATATGAATAGGAATACTTTTGGGTATAAGAATCCTGTTCAGTTATCTTCCCTGATATGCTATAGGTTTGTGGGGATGGATTTTTTTTTTACATGGGGAAGCATTCAATCATTACAGTGAATGATCTTCCCTGCAGAGTGGAGTGGTACAGACCTAGCAATGGGCTACCACTTTTGCTGATCATTTAAATGGTCCTTTAGGTAAGGCTTTTTAAAAACCACAAGGATGGATTCAAACACAAGCCAAGTATCTAAGAAATTTCAAAGAAAGAGAAAACATATTCTAACAAGACCAACATTTTTTCCCAAATGCATAACAAGGTTTGTTTCCTTCCTCTTCAGGTATTAGGAGACAAGCTTCCCTGTTAAAGAACATAACCTCCAGGCAGACAGGAGCATTTGTGTTAGTTTTCCAAAACAAATTAAGCACAGTAGTTCATATTTAGACTAATTGGTGTTGACTAATTTATGGCTCAGAATACTTATGCGATGCAAGTCACTTGATATCCTCAGGCCTCAAAATCAGCTGTTTGGAGTTCAGCATCTGTTTCTCCACCTTACTGTGGGGGAAAATGTGCAAAAAGTCTGAACGAAAGAGGGCCATAAAATAGGAACAATTCATGGAGAGAGAAGACAGGAAATATTGCCTTAGGCTCTGAAATGTCACATAGTCACATATGATTGGCTGTGTACACTGACATCATCAGGTATACAATGTGATCACCACTGCCTGGCTATCACGAATCTGGTTATATTCAGATACATACCCCACTCCAGCCCTAGCAGGAAATGGCACAGAACAAATGTCAGCACAGAGAAACAATGCTAAAACTGAAACTGAAATCTCATCAACTTTATGTGTTACAACTTCAAGAGATGGGAAACCAATTGGTATGCATTCTTAATTTTCAGTATTCCATCCGTGGTCTCACTTTGGTCCAACATACTACAAGCAAACATTTGTCTACATTACCTTCTGATGGATTACAGAGTTATATGGTAGCATGATGTTCCCATCTGTTCCTTTGATCTAGTTTGAGGGAGATCCATCTTTTGGTTTGTACACACCCATGACTATCTACAATCTTACTTCAAATACAGTTTTCAGGTTTTTATACCTGAACATCTGGCAAGCACACACACACATCTGCCTTTGTACTGCTGTTGCCTCACTGAGAATAATAATACTGACTGCTAAGGATTAGCAGGATAATTTATGTGAAGTACTTTGAATGCTTGAAATGTGCAATATAAATACATTATCATCATAAATAATGAGCCATTTAGGATCGATTAATGTTTCCTGATTGCTGTGCTATTCAGACTTGCACTTTAGCATGGACTTGTACAACTCATGACCCCAACAAGCCATATGCAGTCTGACGCTATGTATTGCAGCCAACCCACAGACCTCTTTTTGATCCCTGCCTAAGATTGCATCAAGCACCTAGCAGCCAGAAATTCATGGATGATGGGGCACATTCAGCATGGGACACTGCAAGTTGTGTCCCTTTGTTGCAGGAAGCAATTTTAGGCAGAAACAATGCAGAAAGCTCCATTTTCATTCAGTGCAGCTTACTCCAGGAAACTGTTCTTAGGCTTACAGCCTTGGTTTCGTCTGTATTCCACAAAATACACTCAGCAACTTTGCAGCCATGCACTGATTAAGGTTACTTTTAGTTGATTAATTGCTTGCCTTTTCAAAAATGTGATTAAATATAAACAAACATGGATATCACCTAAGCCTCACTATACATATTTTTTGAGGATAACATATTGTACAGTTTACTAAAAACTGCCTGTCATTGTCTGAAGGAAGAACCATTTTAATTTTTCTTTTCCTTTTACAAGGAGACACATACCAAAACAGACTTAAGAAATAAAGAACTATGCTTTAAAATTTTTAACCTCACTAAATAAAAATTCTCCTCAACAAAACTTTAATTAATCTGTTACTCAAATCTCAGTCCTGTGGGACAATTCCTGTTCACTGTGTAGACAATCTCACCATGCTAGGCAATGGCATCCCTTACCTATATAATGCATTTTCTTCTCCCATTGGGTCATAGAGCAGTCTCGTTCCTACAACAAATGCTATGTTTGCCAGGTATTGCAAGAGAGCAATCTTAGCAGGTCTACTCAGAATCCCACTCAGGTCTTTTCAATGGGGCTTGTTTTGGATTGCACTGTAAGCACCGTGCATAAGACGGAGCTTTTCCGCCGGACATACCAGTGAGAACAATGGTATGCCAGCCAAGCCTGCCGACCTGCTAAGACATGTATTCTGTATAGGTAGTTAACAATGTGGTCGATGTCTAGTTGTAATGATTTACTGAACTGCTTTTACTTAGATTTATTGTATTTATGTAAAGTTGTTTTATGGACTGGTGTTTTATCTGTGTTGGTTTTTATTAATGCTGTGAGCCGCCCTGAGCCGCTTTGGCGGAAGGGCGGGATAAAAGTTGAATAAATAAATAAATAAATAAATAAATAAATAAAGAGAGCTATATTGAAAGGAGCAGCTGCAACTGTGCAGCCTTTGGGTATGAAGATGAACTAGCATACAGCAGGGGCGTAGACTTTCCAATTTCCCGGGGGGGGGGGCTGGGGCTGGGCACAAGACAGTGGTAGAACCTCCTAACAACAATGGACAATATAGTCTTCGTTGCACCCTCCGGGGCGCAGCCCGCTC
>NW_015163111.1:249543-287183 GCF_001447785.1 Gekko japonicus | reverse complement strand
TCATCATCATCATCATCATCATCATCATCATCATCATCATCATCATCATCATCTGGCTGGAGCAGCGATGTGATGTGGGAGGGTTGCCTGTCTTTCAGAGGCAAAGCTTTGCATGCAGAAAGTTCCCAGGTTCGATCCCCAGCACCTGCCGTTTTAAACAGCTCGGGTCTGGTCACTGGAGAGGGGAAAGACCTGGACCTGAGGCCCTGGACAGAAGTCAGGGGAAAGAGAACTTTACCTTGACAGTGGAGAGCAAACCATGAATGGGCGGTGGATCCTTGGCACTTTGGCAGGGACCCCAGCCATCCTCCCACATTTGCGCCCGTCCCCAGTACTTGGGCTCTCAAGCCTCCCCCCCACACACACACTTTCTCCCCAGGCCCTCCCCAAAGTCTCCGGTCCCCTCTGCTGCGCCCCTGCGCCGCCTTCCACCCGCTTTCTGGCGCCCGGCCTGCCCGGCGCCCCATCCTGGCGCCCGCGGCCTCTGCGCGCCTGAAATGAATCGTTTTGCTCCCTTAAAAGAGGTCCGAGCCTGTAGGGCTGGCAAAGAGAAATCTGCAGGCCTTCCCTCCTCGCAGCACTTCAAAGTCCTTCCTCTCATCACGGGCAAAACTTCGCAACAGCCTTCATGCACAGATTTCCAACCAGTACAGACACAGAGGGTTTTTAACATTTATTTTACAGCCTTCAAAACTTTATCTGGCTTTATGTACATATTAAACATATATTTATCTTGCAATTTTTTGAAGAAACTAAAATTTATATACAAAAAAATCCACACACACAAAACACGAATCGAGATTTTTTAAAAAATAAAAGGTAACCAATACTAACCATGAACGTCATTCAAACACGAATGGACTTTTCTGTATATTATTCCACAAAGGAAAAGGGTAAAAGTCGGATCTAAACGGATCCTCACACGTGTGTGTGTGTGGGGGGGGTGCAGCTAGACGGTGGCTGCTGCCGCTGCCCTGGCCCTCAGCCCCCCTCCTCCCGGCTTGTTTCCCTCAGGATTTATGGGAGGGGGCTGGGCAAGCTCTGACGGGAGGTTGTCGGCTCTCGGGGGAGGAGGCCCCTGAACGGAAGGGGTTAAGTGGCCAAAAGGGCGCCAAAACGAGGCGCAGGCGCCTCTTATTAGCAGGCTAAGAAAACAACCCGCTTCTGAGGCGGGAGCGGGAACTTTACAAGCGGGCCCTGAGTTGTTTATCATCTCGGGACAAGGCGACCACCAAGGAGCCGCCGCAACACGTCCCCCCCACCCTCCGGCAATGCTTAGGGCCTGCAAGATGGAGGATCGAATGTCCGAGCTCTCCCCCACCACCACCTCCGCCCGCTGGGGCTGCGTGAGGGGCAGGTCTGCCTCTTCCCGCTCAGGGAAAGCGCCGCCTCGGCCCCGGTGCGGTCCACCGGCCGGTGCTGCTGCTTGCCACCGTCTAGCTGCACCCACACACACATGTTCCCACGGAGGCCGCAGGGCCGCTCTCGGCGGGGCTGGGGCCGGGCGGCTTCCTTCGCGGTGGGTGGGCGGGGCTTCTGGGGAAATTTCGGGGGAGGCGCAAGCCCCTCAGCCCCCCCCCCCAGATTACGCCGGTGGCATACAGAGCTGGCCTTCTCTGCCCTCCTCTTCCTCTCATTCCCTCCCTATCATTCAGAGATGGTGTTATCACTAAGTGTTCAGCAATGGCCTAACTTATTTACTGCTCCCCATTTTGTGGCACCAAGTTTTTATTGGTCACTTTGGGAAAGGGCAAAATGGAGCGTTGCAGGCAACTTGCACCGGAATCGCTCACATGTTACTCAGGAAAAGCAAAAGTGACAAAAACTGCTTGACACAACTCCAGTATTATTCCAAACATTATTCATCTCCAGAATAATCAATAGCTTTTCTTCCTCAAGTCTTAGATGTAGTCCCTACTGCTGGTTTTCTTAAACTTCGCAGCACAAGCAAATAATTTGTGAGAGGGTGATTTATTATGCCAATCACCTTTTTAAATAGGAACCATTAATTAAAATTCACTATAGAATAGTGTATAAAAATAAAAGTTTCTCTTGGTATTTTAGGCATTCCCTCGTTTGTGATTAGCTGCCTTAGAAAGAAAGCTAAATTAATAGGAGGAATTGGTGGTGGAGTTTGGTATAGTGGTTAGGACTGTGGACTCTAATCTGGGAGAACCGGGTTTGATTCCCCACTCCTCCACATGCAGCTGCTGGTGTGACCTTGGGTCAGTCACAAGTTCTCTCAGAGCTGGTCTCTCAGGAGCAGTCCTTGAAAGAGCTCTCTCAGCCCCATCTACCTCACAGAGTGTCTGTTGTGGGGAGAGGAAGCAAAAGGGACTATAAGGTGCTCTGAGACTCCTTCAGGTAGTAAAGGGTGGTGTATAAATCCAATATCTTCTCTTCTTCTACCTGAATATTGCTTGTCACTAAATTTTAGGCAAATGGTGTCTGAAGGGGACAAGACCATTCTACAAAATTTCTGCTCCTCCACTAGGTTTGCCAGGTCTGGGTTGGAAAATACCTGGAGACTTTGGGGGTAGAGCCAGGAGAGGGTGGGGTTTGGGGAGGGGAGGGGCCTCAGCATGATACAATGCCATAGAGTCCACCCTTCAAAGCAGCCATTTTCTCCAGGGGAACTGATCTTTGTCACACTGATAGGGCAATCAACCCAAGCCACATTAAAAACTAGTCTGGATAGGATTGGATAGGGTATTTAGGACATGGCAGGTCTCTGCAACCAGATATCCTGTCCTATTAGAGGTTCAACAGTCAAATCCCTGACAGACCTAAATTTGGTGAATTGCGAGTTACAAGTGGAGACCCGCAAGAAACTTGCAGGATGGTTATCCAATTCCTCATACCTTTGCTTCCTACTGTCTCCCCCAACCTCTCTCACACTCTTTCTCCCTTCTGCCCCCCCTTTCTTTCTCTCTCTCCTCCATGTATGGTTTGGAGGGTGGAGTCTATGGCATTATACTGGCCTGTAGTTTCTCCCCTCCTCAAATCCCACCCTCCCCAGGCTCCACCCCTCAAATGTCCAGGAATTTGCCAACCTGGAATTGGCAACACAATTTTCTTCCCACCCAACAGCCAACCTACCTTTATTTGCCTCTCTGTCTTCAGCTGTCCATCTTCCCTACAGCCTCTACCTAGGAAAATTACAGTCTTTCTCCACAGTGGGGACCAAAGCAGCTTACATTATTCTCTCCTCCTTTTTATCTGCACAACAACCGTGTGAGGTTGGCTAGGCTGAAAGTATGTGACTGGTCCAAAATCACCCAGTCAGCTTCCACCGCAAGATGGGGATCTGAGCCTGGGTCTCGCAGACCCTAATCTGAAGCTCTAACTGATGCACCGCACCGGCTTTCATAAGGTGGCTGCTGATGAACAGTAGCAAGCAGCTGGGCCTACTTGAGTCATGCAAATCAGGTGGTATCAAGTCACCCAGAGGGTGCTGCCTAGGGATGCCAGCCTCCAGGTGGGACCTGGGGATCCCCTGTAATTCCTGCTCATCTCCAGACTACAGAGATAACTTCCCATGGAGAAAATGGATGCTTTGGAGGGTGGACTCTGTGACATTGTACCCCACTGAGGTCCCTGTCCTCCCCAGGCTCCACCCGCAAATCTCCAGGAGTTTCCCAGCCTGGACCTGGCAACCTTATCCAGAATCCCCTGTCGGTGGCCAAGGGGGGGACCTGGTGACCCTAAAGTGCTGCCGGGCCTAGGGTTGCCAACATCTAAGTGGGGCCTGGAGGACCCCCCACCCAGAATTACAACTGAACTCAAGACAGCAGAGATCTGTCTCCTTGGAGAAAATGGCTGCTTTGGAAGTTGGACTCTGTGGCATTAGACCCAGCTGAGGCCTCTCCCTTCCCCAATCCCACCTCAAAACCTCTAGGGACTCCCCAGGCCAGGCCCCAAGGCTCCCTCCCTCCCTCCAAGTCCAAAAGAAGCCAGGAAAGGGCCCTTCCCCCACACCCTTTGACTGAGGGAGCCAGTTAGAAGCCTCCCCCCCTGCCCTGAACGTTCTAATCTCTCTCACACCATTGATGCCTGGAGTTGGATCCCATAGGAAATAGGCCATTTCAAAAGGTATTGGGGAAAATTCAGCCCTCCCTGAAGGGATTTTGTTACTTCTTGGATTTTTCTGCAAACACAGGAAGTATGCTGACTATGTAGGAAAAGGTTTTGAGGCAGACTGAGCTTCCTGTTAGTGGAAATAAGTATCCGCACACAGTGCCCTCTGTTGGAAATTAGAATATAAGATACAAGCCTGGCCTGATCTTGTCAGATCTTGGAAGTTAAGCAGGGATGGCCCTGGTTAGTATCTGGATGGGAGACCTCCAGGAAATATGAGGGTTGTGATGTGGAGGCAGGCAATAGCAAACCACCTCTAAATGTCTCTTGCTTTGAAAACTCAACAGGGTCACCATAAGTCCGCTGTGACTTGATGGCAAAAGAAAGAGGGGGGACTGGGGAACAAAATTCTGAGGGAGGGCAATCATCCTGGCATGACTCCTCAGCCTGGAACTGGAATAGTCAGCTTTTTTGCTTTTATGTTGTGAGCTGGGTCTGGACTAGGGGTGTGCATTCGGTAAAGCCGAACCGAAAAAAAAACCACAAAAAACTTTTCCAGCATTTTTCGGGTATTCAGCATACTGAATCAGATCCCCTGAGCTGATTCGGCTGCCAAATACTAAATGCCAAAAAAAACCCAACCCTGAAAATGTTCAGGTTTTCCCCCAACTCTCTCAGGGAGATAGTGCTGCCTGCCCTTTTCTCATCCCCATAGGAAATAGGATATCCCTAGAATTGGACCCCCGGTCCAATCTTTTCCAAACTTAAGGGGGGTGGGGAGAGGCTCTAACAGCTACAGTACAAATTTGGTGCCTCTACCCCTCCCCCCCCCAGCCCCTTGAATACTTGTTAGAAGATTTTTGTGATTGACTACAATGGCCCCATAAGATATAATGGAGCTGAAAATTTTCGGGAGTACCAGAAAACTTTCGGTACCAATAGAATACCAGTATTGGTATTCGGGTATATTCAGGAATGTTGGAAAAAAAATCGGCTTTATTATACCCGAATAAAAAAAAACACACCGATTTTCCCCCCTGTCCCTAATCTGGACAATGTGAGAGTGGGCCCATAGGGAATATTTGACATGGGACATTTGGTATCTCTTGGCAGTCCCTAGTTCCCTTTAACATTTCACAAAAGAAATAGGGACACTGCCTTAACCCCCACACTACTGCTGAAAGCTCTGCCCTACCTGCTGTTTCTCCACTGAGTTGAAAGCCAAGAGAATATTTGTCCTTTTGGTTAATTTTTTTAAAATCATAGGTCTCCAGCAATATGTCATTAACAGTTCAAAACATTATTTGGCAGCTAAGATGGCTGCTTGCTTAGCATGGCACCTTAAAATGTATGTGCATTTATTTAATGAGTGTACAGTAGATACAAGATGCATCTTATTCCCACTCAGGAATTATTATCCAAAGAGCCAGGTGAAGTAGAAAGACTCTGAGAAATAACCACTTTAGCAATTTATACTAATATTTTTTTTAAAAAAATAGAATAGAATTAAGAAAAAGTAAGAAGTGGATAGTGATCTACCAAGGTCAAGAACCTGAAATTACCCTGAGATTCAGCCCTACCGGCAGTTGGAGAATATGAAAGATAGACTATCGATGCATGGTCCCTGAGCTAGACACAATTAATTAAGAAATTATCCAAGCACCAGGTAGGTCATCTTGCAAATCCAACCATCTTTTCTCTGTAAATTGTCAGCTTTCTAAGCCAAAGGCATATTGGTTCTAAGTGCCGGTTGCCTGTGAAAGCTTGATCCTTCTCTCTTTGTCCAGTCATCTCTCTGCAAAACTGTAAAAGCCTGCCCTACAAGACAAATCAGTAACTTGGGATGTTTCTTACAGAAGATGATGAACATATTCATAACACACACACACAAATATGGTGACAATGGAAAACGGTGAGACTGGAAGAAGACTTTAAATGGAATTGCACAACATAATGATTCCAGGAAAGCTTTAGAAGAAATGAAAAGACTCCAGGGTCTTAGCCCATTGAATATAATACAATGCCAAATAGCTACAGACATTTTAAGATGTACTTATTGCATTCATTTCCCTTAATTAGTCTGTTCTGTCTTTCATTACAAAACAACAACCAGGTACCATTTTCAACTTCCCTTCTAATCTTAATAGGACAGTTATTTTACGCTATCAAAAGGACTATTGAAAGTAGACATGCTGTGCATCAACGGTGCTATCCTGACCTATAGTCCAGGCCCTTCCCACTAACGTACCAAGAAATCTAGTTGCCATGGTAATAATTACCATAATTTTACACCTGTTAATGTTTCCTGTAGAATTAATGTCCAAAGTCTATGATTTGAAACAAAAACATCAGGTTTGTTTCCTTGCTGGAAGAAGCAGGATCACTACAGAATTTGTAAATGTCACACCAGATATGTGTCCCTGTGTGTGTGTGTGTGAGTGTGTGCTTCAACATTTTCCTTCCTATTAATATTCAAGCAGCTGTGAAATGGTCAGCTGGCATGAAGATTGAAAGTAAAAGTGAAGCGACCTTCATCCAAGCTGAACAAATAGAATATTATACACAGACTTTTCCAGCTGAAGCCACACAAAGCAAATTAAGAAATACCTTGGGGTATAATTTAGTACCAAAAAAATGCTTCCTAAATTTCTGACACTTTCATTTAACTGACTAATTAAATTTGCTCATAGGCATTTTACTCAAGAATTGTAATAACTGCACTGTCACTTGGAAAGAAAATGAAAATTACATTCGTTGCAGTATATGTGTAAATAGGTGTTGGTTTCCCACTGCATGTCTGATCTACATCTTTGAACCAGCTCACGAGTTCAGAGTCAATACCACATGATACCACATTTTATCATTGTCAAGTATTGACTCAACACCGAAGTAAGAAGTGATTTCAGCTTTATTTAACAACAGGAACCTCAGAAGAACACACAACACAAACAGTGGAGCATAGCTCCCTTTTAAACAATCCCGGGCTGATGTAGCCACGCCCAGGAATAATTAAGGACCAATAGTATTACAATAAAGACCAATCAGGTCTGTTCCCTCCAGCATAGTTCTCCCACTCTGATTGGTTACATTTTACCTTTAGCCCAATAGGATTGTTCCAGCTTAGAATCCTGGCTGAAACTCAAGCTTAACATTGCATTTAATACAGTGAAAACATAACAATCATGTGACAAATATGATATCTTTTGGGAGTAACAACGTTTGGCTGGCTTTTCTAGAAAGCCCATTACTTGTGATTGCCAGTCCTGACTCTTCCTCTCCCCTGCTACTTTGGCATACATGAAGGAAACCTCTTCCTCAAGTGAGGGGGGAGGTGCAGCCTGTTCAGAAGAATCCCTGCCTCCCTGCCCTACCAAAAGTGAAAGGGTGATTCTATTCATTGTGAGATTTATTCCTCTCATGGTCAGGAAATACTAAGGCCTGGTCTACGCACACAGCAGAATGAGGTGGAGGAATTCTTTGGTGATAGAAAGAGCTGTAGCAGGCCTGTAGCTAACCAGGGGGCCAAGGGGCCCGCCCCCCCTGTGATTTTAATGGGCCCCCTTCCCAATCCTCGGCTCCCCCTCCCCCCACCCCCTTCCCATCAGCAGCTCCTGGCCGCCCGGAGCCCTTCCTCGGCGGCACCCTCCGCTTCCCCGGCCGAAGGAGACGGCGGCTCCAAAGTGCTGGCTGCGGCCAAGAAAGGAGGCAACTCCGGCGCTCTGGAGGGAACCCTCAAGTCCCGCGGCGCAGGTGGTGGCGATCTGTCACTCAGGTCCGACTCCGACAGCTCGCAGGCCAGCCAGCGCCTTCCCTGGTGGAAAGCCCATGCGGCGCCGGCCCGGCCCGGATCCCTTGCCCCCACCCCCACCCCTGGGGTCCAGAGGCAGGCGCTGCCGGGGAGGGAGAGGCGAGGTGAGGGCTCCCGGTGCCAAGGCAAACGTTTCCTGCCACTGGCCGCGCCGCTCTCGCTCCGCCTCGGCCAGGGGGAAAAACAACCGCCTCGCAGGCCTGCCCTGCCCTCTCCCCCTGGCAGCGAGCGAGAGGCCAGCCTTCCCTTCGTGGTGCGCCAGAGAAGCCCCTCGCCAACCAGGTCGGTGCACACATCTTCTGTTCTGTGTTGGGTCACTGCCCGCTTAGGTGCCTTCCCCTTTCGTCCCCGCGCTCGTGTGAATGCCGTATCTCTCCCCACCCCACCCCGGTCTTTGTCGAGAGAGCTGACATCTGAATTTAGCAACTTTTTCTTTTTAATCCGGCCACTCTCTTGCGCATTCAAGTTTTGCCACTGTGCAGAAAAGAGGAGCAGAAGCCGCACTCTTGAATTCGCTTTCTTTGCCGTTTATGACTCTGGTTGCAAAACAACAAAGGCAATAATAATCAATTCGCTTTTCAGCAGTGTGGGTCTGGGAGCCCTGCTGTCCAACTTGGGACCGGCCAACGCTTTTCGGATCGGGATCCTCGCGGAACAGCTGAGAGCCGGCTCAAGGAGGAGGACCGCGGGGGTGGGGGAGGGGAGAGTAGGAGAAGGAAAGAAACTTGCAAAATGAGCTTCCACAGGACCAATGTAGCCTCAGTTTAGTTCAGTCATTTGTCCCCCGCCTTCCCCCACCAATGGGAGACCAAAGCACCTCACTCCAATCTTCTTGCCTCCGTTTTACCCTCACACTGGCGCAAAGTCACCCAGCAATAAGTGCACACTGACTCGGCTTAGAGGGCACACTGCGCTCCGATCTGAAATCCGGGACTTCCAGCGGGGGAAAAAAGACTTCATGGATTCCAGGCGCTGGGGAAGGAGGCTGGCTTGGAAGGCGTCCAAATCCCCCTGCAGTCCTCCCCGGGTTTCTTTCCTACCAGGGGGGAAAGAAAGAGCGAAGCAGCCGCAAAGGAGGGGGGAGCTTGGAGAGAGAGGGGGGAGGGCAGTAGGTCACTTCCGGGTGATGTGTGTGCGACAAGCGCTTCGCGCACACACACACACACTCCAGCCCCCCTACTTTCCCCAGGCCCCCCCCCCACTAGAAAGGCTTTAGCTACGGCCCTGGCTGTATGGCTTCAAAGTGTAAATGGAGAATGTTGTGATGAGGAACTGCAAGATACCTTGATTAAACACCCTGAGAGTCCCTAGCCTCAGAGATGACAATCTAGCCCAGGAACAAATTGATAAAACCCTTGGGTTTCAGTCTGAGAGGAAATTGCTCTCTCTATGGAGACATATAAGCAAGACAGCAAAAACCATTTGCTCACGTGGCAGGAAAAGGAAAGTCATCCTACTCTAGGGCCATAAAGGCAGAGGACATGCTGTTGGTTATGACTGAATAGAGGGAATGGTGGGATTCAGGAAGCATGGGGACTCAATCCCCAGTTCAGAACAGGTCAAAGAGAAACCCTCCCAGCTGGGAGAGAAAGAGATAAAAGGTTTAGCACACTCATTGAAAGTGCACAAGCCAAGAACTAGGGAATGGAGAGAAATTAAGTCTACCTCAACCAGCCTCTATTACAAAGTTCCAGCTTTGTTTATGCTGACTCCTCACAAAGAAATGTGAAGGTAAACCCAGGCCCTGTTCACACGAGAAATTTTGGGCCGGGAGAGGGACGGATCGGGGCCGGAGCAAACGGGCACGATCCCACAGCAACATCTGGGAATCGTGCTGCGCCCATTCCCAGCCCGTTCCCAATCCGCCCCTCCCGGCCAAAACCCGCAGCAAAAAAGAACCTGGCTGCATCACTGCTGGCCGTGGGATCACCGGCGCGTCTTTCCACTGGCGCATCCCTGGCCCCCAGCCGTACTGCGCATGCTCGAGCATGCGCAGTTCGGCAGCCTCCCCCTCCCAATCGTCCCTTCATCCCCAGCATCTGATCGTGCCGGGGAGCAACGGTGCTGCGGCTCAGGCGATCATGGGATCCTGCCGCGACGTCTCTTTTTTGGTATGGCTTTTAAGAGCCGCACTTTGGCCCGTGTTTTCCTTGCCATGTGGCAGGGACCCCAGTGACTTATACAACCTAATTAGTTTCATGGGTTTATTTTTCTTTTTTTATTAGTTTCTATAACTCCTATGCTAAGGGTCTGATGTGAGTTTCTTGTGCTTCTGTACTCCTAGAAAACAGAAGAATGTTACTAAACATATATATATATTCCTTTTCAGGATCTCACATTGTGACCAAAAAATTCTTACCCAAGCACCAGGCTGTTTATCCACACAAAGACAAAATTCGTGACTGGGTTAGAAAGTTTGCAGGAAGGGGAAAAGGAAGTGTGCAGCAGCTAGCACATGCACAGAGGTCACCTCTGTCAGCACCTCAAACTGCTGACAGCAAGGGAGGGCAATTTCAGTGGTGGCAGGCAGTGTTCCCTCTAAGCTGTGTTAGTGTGAGCTAGCTCACAGTTTTTAAGCCTCCAGCTCACAGATTTTTGTCTTAGCTCAGGAAGAATGGCTCCAGAGCAAACTAATTGCTTGCTCACAACTTTAATGCCAGTAGCTCACAAAGTAGAATTTTTGCTCACCAGACTCCACAGTTTAGAGGGAGCATTGGTGGCAGATATCTACCCCCATATGATAGGATGGAGGGGGTAAGTGAGTACAAGCTCCCTTACACCCATGCAAATCCCCATCACCTCTCAGATACTTCCCGGCAAGGAGACCTACTCAGTGGATAAGTACAGGGAGAACCACATTTCTAATTTTCTTCATGTAATAACTTCCTGAGGGAGGGAGGGACCACCTGAGGAGGAGATGAGGGGGCAGAGCAGGGAGACATCTCCCTCCCTCCCTGGGACGGGCCTGCCACCCTTGCGCAGTCCTGACTTCCGGTGGCTGCCCCTCCCCTGTTCCCCTGATGAACCCGGCAGTGCCAAAATAGACGTGGCGGCAGCAGCAGGAGGCGCGAGCCGGGCAGGTGCACCCAGAAGTGCAGCGTCCTCTCAGAGGACAAGCCGAAGGGAAACCAGGACAGGCACGTGAAGAAGGAGGAAGCAGCAATGGGACGGGACGGGGGAGAGAGAGAGAGCTTCTGGCCAGGGAGGTGCCCAGGACTGGCTCGGATTGCAGGAGGGCCACCTTCCCAGTGGGGTGCCGGGAACCCGGAAGGGCCAGCGGCTTTCGGCTGGAGAGGTTGCTGGACTGGGGGCCGAGCGCTGCTGTCTGCTGCAGCAGCTTCCAGCAGGAGTCAGGGAGAGGCCAGTGAGTGCAGCAGTGGGGGAGAGAGAGGAAGGGAGGGGGCGCATGGGGACGGACCCTCGGGAGACTCCCTCTCCAATCCCCCCGTTCTCCAGGCTGGCAGTGCAGAGGAGATGCGGAGTCCCCCTCACCTCCTGGACAGTCCCCCCCCCTCCCGTATGCCAGGTGCTGGCATAGGGAGGGAGGAGAGGGAGGTTTTACAGTGGGAGGAAGGCGCAGGGGGCTCAGCACTGCTGCAACTCGCGCTGCTGCAACTTTCGAGAGGCTTTGTTTCCCTTCCCTACCACATGTCTCCAGGCCCCACCGGGAGGTTGGCACCTGTGCCAGCCCTGTTCTCAACTCAAATGAGAAGTTATTAAGAAGGAAATAAAGTAAGCATGTCAGAGTTGCCAAGCCTAGCAACCAGTGGGGACTTGAGGGATAGATATATGGGGGAATGGTGTCATGTGTGCTGCTATGTCATTTATGGGGGAAATCTGGAAGTGACCATAGAGTTTCTGGCAATTTCTGGAACTACCCCATGTCTCTTCCCGGTTTCCCCTGATATTGACATAGAGATTCATACAATGCTGAATATTCTGCCACTGCTCAGAGCATTGGTGTGCAATGAAGGCTGCTGGCCTCCGTAATATCAGATATGAGATTGAATTAGGAAAGTAAATTAGTACAATAAAATGAGTCAAAGAGATAAATTACTATCAGTGCCATTCTAAGAATACATGTGGAGTATGCACCATTGAATAGACCTGAGTAGGATTTTGAATATTTATTTAAACATGCATTAGTCGCCTTTCTTCCTTACAGAGCTCAAGGTAGCCTACAAATAGATCTTCTTAGGATTGCACTGTAATAAATGAGTAAACAAGTGAACAAGAAAGTAAAGTGAGTGATCGCTTGTCAGACCCTTGAGTTAATCCATTCTCAGTCTAATAGTATTTTATGGCCCCGGTCACATGGCAGGTTTAGGCCCGGAAGAGGGACGGATGGGGGGGGCGCAGCAAATGGGTGCGATCACACCGCAACATCTGGGAAGTGGCGCACACCCGTCCCCGATCCGGCCCTTTAGGCCGAAAATGTGCATAGAAAAAAAACCTAGAAAAAGGTAGGACCTACCTGAAACGGCGCAGCAAGCGCGGCCGTGAGATCGCCGGCGCGCCCATCTTCAGGAGCAATCGAGGTTCCCGGCCAAACTGCCCATACGCACACATGCGCAGCCAGCTGCCTTGCGCTCCCTTCTGTGACTCCCCCCCGGCATCTGATCGTGCTGGGAAGCAACTTTATCCCAGGCATTTCAAAGCAGGCATCCAGGAGCCCAATTTGGATCAGCATCAAAATATGATGGGAGGGAGTTTAAGACCATTGACCTATTTGCATAACCAGAAGTGGCCGCAGAGAAGATGCCATTTGCTTTACTGGGACAAACAAGACTGTATATTTGCCACAACAGGACAAATAGCAGCTCCACAGGACCATTACAAGTCATAAAAATGGCACTGGGGACAGGCTCACTCTCCCTCCTACATACCATGGTCCCCATCCAAATTTGGGTCCATGCACTTGGAAGCTTTATACACAGAATTATCAGTCCTAGTATTTTGTCTGGTTGGCAAAACAGTAAATAAGTAAAGACTCTGCGGTCATGGCAAGCAGATATCAGTTTGGCACCCACTCCATTGTTATCCTCAAGTGCCCTCCCCCATTTATCCCATTTATCAGTTGCTGCTATTCTCTTCTCTGAAAGACACAGATGTTGTAATGGTGATCAAACTGATCTAGCACCTGCATTGCATACTTCTATTTTCCTTTTGGAAAGAATTTTTTTAGAGAAAAGTTATGTGGCGGTTATACACTTATTTTACTTCAAGAAATCTGAGCTGTAGAAGCAATGCTCCATAGGCAAAGCAGTTTGTTTGCACAGGAGTGGTGAAAATGCATGTGTCGCTTCTGAATTCCATGTAAATGCTTGGCTTCCTTTCTAGCCATCCACAAAATTACTGTATCCCAAGCCAAGCTTCACTCAAGCAATAAATATGTAACCATGAATAATTTCTATGACAAAACATAGTCCAAGCCCAAGGTAGAATAACTTGGTCCTTAGTAGGAAAGAGGAGAGAGATGGTGAGCAAGCTCTACTCAAATCACCCAAACAGAGAGAAATGCATGAGAAGTTGTTTTTCGGGTAACCGAAAAGCACAGAAGGCAGCTTATCAAAAAAGTGTTGAAAGGAAAGCAATATCTTGCCTAAAGAAACAGATTGCAAAATGGGGAAAAGACATGGACGTAAATGTCAGTCACAGATGAAGATACTTATACCAATTGGAGGGAGAACTTTAAGAGTTCTTCCATTTCTTAAAAATAAAGAATAACATACCCTTTTCCTAAAGCAAGAAAGTGTACCAACTACAATAATTTTTGTTGTTGTTGTTCAGTCGCACAGTCGAGTCCAACTCTCCGCGACCCCATGGACCAGATCACGCCAGGCCTTCCTGTCTTCCACCGTCCTCTGAACTTTGCTCAATTTCATGATCTATGACACTGTCTAACCATCTCATCCTTTGCCGTCCCCGTCTTCTTTGACCTTCAATCTTTCCCAGCATCAGGGTCTTCTCCAGTGAGTGCTCCCTTCTCATTTGGTGGCCAAAGTATTTGAGCTTCACTTTCATTATCTGGCCTTCCAGGGAACAGTCAGGGTTGATTTCTTTTAGGATTGACTGATTTGATCTTCTTGCAGTCCAAGGGACTCTCAAGAGTCTTCTCCAGCACCATAGTTCCAAAGAATCTATTCTTCGGCGCTTGGCCTTCCTTATAGTCCAACTCTCACAGCCATACATGACTACTGGGAATACCATTGCTAATGATTTTTGACTGAATGTCTAATACTGGCAAGGACGCTATTTGAAAAATGTGGGGCAATTTCTCACTAGAGTTGCCTCGCAGCACAGCCGCCGTTTGCCCCGACACAAACATGTCAATTTCACACCCGAAGCTCCGGGGCTGCATTTTGACTCGAGGCTTCGCCCGATTTCCTTCGCAGTTTCGTGATCCTGGTTTTTGAGGATCATGAAACTGTGGAGGAAATCGGGTGAAGCCGCGGGTCAAATGCAGCCCCGCAGCCTCGGGTGTGAAATTGACAAGTTTGTGTTGGGGCAAACGGCGCTGCGCTGCGAGGCAGCTCTAGTGAGAAATCGCCCGTGATCTTTTGCCCCTTTTTAGCTTCTGTTAAAACAGGCTTTCACACAGTGTTCACCTCAGTCTCACCAATATTTACATTAGAAGTAATTGAAGTCCAGTGAGGTACACTCCAAATAATACAGTTCAGTATTAGGTTCTTCTATGATATCATATTTCAAAGGGATTAGGGAACTGTCCAGTACTTAAAGTGATTAACTTGCAGTACTTTTTCTTAAAGTCACTGAATAGCTCTTACACTTACATAGAGTTTCCTCAAGTTAGGTTCTCCTAAAATTACAACTAATCTTCAGACTAAAGAGTTCAGTTTCCCCAGAGGAATTCGGTGAGTCAGCTATATGGCATTACTTCCCCACTGAGCTCCTTTTCCTCCCCAAACATCACCCCAAAATCTCCAGGAATTTCCCGAGCCAGAGTTGGCTACTACACACCAACCTGTATGCTCTACCAGTTATAATAGGCCCCTATCACTCACTCATCAAACTGCACGGAGGATGCTTCTTTAAGGCTCCATGAGAAATGGCTGTTCTTTGCATGTCAATACAAAGGGCTGGGTAGGATTAATTAGGTCAGCCTTGCCCACCTCTGCCTTCTGGTGCTGACTAGGTGGGAATACTGCCTATACGTTTGTGGTATTGACAAATACCACAGCTATGTGAACTGGACTCATGGAGAAGCAACCCTCACGCAGCTCAGTTCACAGACAGTTCAAGCACCTTCCTGACATATATGATACTGATTCTACTCCTAAGCAGGTAAAACAATCCCTTAAGTCTTCCACCTACATAGTTGATGTTGCACAGGAGTTGGCAACCAAGCCAGCAATGCACGTATTAGATGCTGACTGACCAAAATGAGTACTGCCTGCATGGTTTCTAAACAACCATGCATGGTTTCTAAGCATGGTGTCTTATCCACACAGGATTAAGGACTGGTTTATATGTGACCTTGGCAGGGTGAAAGAACTTACCCTTCACATCTGCACAGTGCCTTGTTTGAATGGGCTTTCTACTCATGCAAAGCAGTTGTATGTGCTTAGTTTGTACACCAGCATAACTGCAAATCCTCCAGATGTCTGGTGTGCTAACCAAGGCTGTGTTGCTGCTTTGCAGGGGTTGCAGCATGATTTGAACGAGAAACTGAGCCCATGAAAAGTAAAAGGGGAAATTCTTGGCCTTGCCAGCATCATATTAAAGCTGAGAGAGCAACAGCAGCCATGCCATCAGTCTGACATCTAAAGAAGCCTCAGTACGTAAGGTACTAGCCCAAAACTCACTGGAATCACTGGAATTTACTTATAAGAAAACATTTTTAGGACCATGTTGCCTGCTTTCTGCAACCTCAGGTGGTTTAAATTCAAGTATTCACCATTGGAAAACTGTTTTAGCTTGAGAAGTTGGATTTAAGTGACCTGAGCAGAAATAAAAGTCTAAATCTAATTAAATCTGAATTAACTGGTCTGTGGATCACAGGTAAGAAGGTATTCTTTGGATAATGTTCTTTTTGTTATCCAAGAAAACCTGGAATGTATTGGGGGGAGTGGGGGGTTTCTGCAGAGTTTAGGGGGGGAATCACCAAAAATTGCCTTCCCCCTCTTCTCTGAGTTCCTTCAACATGCCTATGCATTCCTTAAATAAAGATTTTAAGGATTATCCTTTCTGAATGTCATATCTCCTAGTTATATTTTATGAGGTTAAAGAAATATGTACATGTTGCTAGCCATGCTATTACTCATGGTCTTTTGATCTTTTTTATCTATTCTCTTGTCATGGATCAAATAGTTCAAGTGGAGAAAGAGGAAAAAGAAAGCTTGTATGATTTTCAGCCTTGAAACACTTACTTGTGCACCTAATTAAGCCAGTCCCTCTCAGAAAGAATCAATGAGCTACAGTTAAAGGAAGCTTTAGCTTTCGTTAGAGAGTGGTGTGTGTGTGTGTGTTATATGAAAAGCGTGTGTGTGTGTGTGTTATATGAAAAGCAGCAGCACATTTACATGAAAGCAGTGGCTCCTTTGGTAACAACTACATTAACTCAAAGAGCAGGTTTCATTTGGCAATACTACTTCTCTAAGGTAGCCTGGGCTGAATCACAGCATACTCTGTGGAGGGAAGGGCCACGACAGGGGTCATTTTGTAGAAAAAGACATGCAGAAGCTCATTAGCATACCTCATTAGCATAACTTATTTGAATATGCCAACCCACACCCACCGCTCAGGCTCCACCCCAAAAATCTCCAGATATTTCCCAACTCAGATTCAGACCTGGGTCTCCCAAATCCTTGTCTGGAACACTAACCAGTACACAACACTTCATGGGGCAGTGGCTGTTGAGCAGTAGCAAGCAGCTGGGCCCACATGAGTTATGCAAATTGCATGGTGGCTGCTGTCAGGCCTGACATGCTCTCTCCCCCTACATTTTACTGACAGAAACAAATGCTTGAAGGCTAGAAATGCTGCTGTGGTTGACAAACTGGCCAGTGAGAGAATTCCTTTCATATAGCTACAGGTGCTGCTTCTATTATGGGTGAGGGTTGACCCAATGTATTTTCAGCTGCCATCGATGATGAATGGCAGTTGGCTAGGTGCTTCCCTACTGGTCCGAATCAGAACAGAATAATAGAGTTGGAAGGGACCTCCAGGGTTATCTAGTCCAACCCCCCACACACACACCCAGTGACTGCTGTTCCACACCCAGAAGATGGGTTTTGGCTTGCAATGGATTGAGTATGTGTCCTTTGACAAGCTAGAGACTCAGCCCTGCAACTGCAATGGGGAACAGGACAATATTAAGCTACTTTATAGGACTGTTTTGAGAATTACTGACAACATGTGCCAAAGTGCTTCAGGCACTTCAAAGTGCTTCCTAAATGCCTAGCATTTATTTTTAATCAAGATGGGAGACAGGTTTGATTTCCCACTCTGCCACAGAAGCTTACTGGGTGACCTTTAGCCAGTCACACACACTCAGCGTAGCCTACCTCACAGGGTTTTATAAAAATAAAATATAGGAATGCAAA
The DNA here is from genome assembly GCF_001447785.1 of Gekko japonicus. Classification (NCBI taxonomy): domain Eukaryota; kingdom Metazoa; phylum Chordata; class Lepidosauria; order Squamata; family Gekkonidae; genus Gekko; species Gekko japonicus. The sequence continues at coordinate 269,732 of NW_015163111.1, read as the reverse complement.
ACAGCATAAGAAGGAAAGAGAGGGGGATGGAAAAGGGAAGGAAGGAAAGGGGATGGAAAGAAGGAAGGAAAGAGGGGGGGGGAAAGAAAGAAAGAAAGAAAGAAAGAAAGAAAGAAAGAAAGAAAGAAAGAAAGAAAGAAAGAAAGAAAGAAAGATGGAAAGAAAGATGGGTGGAAAGAAAGAGGGGTGGAAAGAAAGAGGGGTGGAAAGAAAGAGGGGTGGAAAGAAGGAAGGAAGGGGGTGGAGGGAAGTAAAGAGAGGGGTGGAAGGAAGTAAAGAGAGGGGTGGAAGGAAGGAAGGAAAGAAGGAAAGAAGGAAAGAAGGAAAGAAGGAAAGAGAGAGGGTGGAAGGAAGGAGGGTTGGTTGAAGGAAGGAAAAAAGAGAGGGAGTGGAAAGAAAGAGGGAGAGAGAGATAGGAATGAGAGGGTGTGAAAAACTTTTTTATCTTGAGGAGGAAAGGCTGAGATGACGGGGATAAAATCACAGCAGACAGGGATTGGTGGGGAGAGAGAGAGACAAAAGGAAAAGAAGAAAAGAAAGTCAGGCTGCAAGCGCAAAGGTGGCCGGCACGCTGTCCCAAAGAGGTGCTCTCCTATCCCCCTTTCCCCCCTCCTGCCCGAGAAACAGCATCCCCCACTCACCCCCCTGCAGAAACCCTCCTCCTCGGTGCCAGGCAAGGAAGAGAGGGAGTAACGCAGGTTCTGGCAACGGGGCATGGGGCAAATCAATGAGGACTGGCAAAGCACTGGCTGGACAGCCTCAGCTGAGTGAGAGAGGCCACAGTCAACTGATCAGTGGCTCGTCTCTCCTTAGCCTTGGCCCCTTCCCAGAGCTGGAGAGGCAGTCTGTCACTGAAGCAGGAGACCCCAGCCCTGGCGGGGATGTGCACTCCTCCCAGGGAAGCTGTGCAGGCCATGCTGAGGACAGCAACTTGAGCCACCGGGGGGTAGGAACTGTGAGGCCTGGCTGGGGCCCTCTCCTAGCCTTCCACCCTGGCAAAAAGCTTCCCTCCAAGCACCCCCAGCCCTGGTGATGAAAGGCCCTTGAAGAGCCTCACCACGGCATTTATATTAAAGAGCCATGTCAGGAGAAAGGAACCACATGGCCTGATTGGGTTCCTCTCCCAGCTTCCCACCCACCCTCCCTGGCAAAAGGCTTCTCTCCACCACCACCCCACACCAGCGGTGAAAAGCCCTTGAAGAGCCTCACTTCCATGTTTCCCTTAAAGAACCATGTGGGAAGGGGGAAAGGAACCACATGGCCTGGCTAGGGCCCTTTCCTTCCCACCCACCCACCCACAGGGCTTCCACCAAGCCTTCTCCAGGGCACTGGTGGTGAGAGGCCCTTGAAGAGCCCCGCCACCACGTTCTATTTAAAGAGCCATTGGGGGAGAGGAACCGTGCCCCCCCACCCCGGCAGAGAGGGTTGATTGACTCACCTGATATGGGGCAGGGCAGCAGGTTTTCTTCGGCGACAGCGTGGGCTCCAGTCCTGACTCTCTGAGGTCTCACTACTGGCCGGCAAAACAGGAGGGCCAGCGCAAGCTCCTCCCAGGACCTCCTCCATCCAAAACAGTTGACCAGATGAGCTGACTCTGAGCCAGGCCAACTGCTGTGTGTGCGAGCGGGGGAGGGAGGAGGAAAAGAGGACGGGGCCATTTTCTTCTTGGACCTGCTGTGCTGGGATGAAAATCCCTCCATGAAACTGTGTGCTAACGCAGCCTACAACAAACACTGGTTGGGCCCCCGGTGGAGCACCTGGAGAAGATCGGGATGGGAAGCCAGGCATTCAAATCCCCCCCAGTCTCTCCTCAAAAGTGGAGAGAGGGAAAGGAGGACATGACTCCCCGCCTCCCCTTCCTTCTCCAGTCAGCCCGCCGCAATGGGCTGGCTGGAGAAGGAAGAGGAGGCAGGGAGACATGCCTGGCTTCCCTGCTTTGGGGGCTCCACAGCTGTGGGACACCTGGAGAAGATTAGGCTGGGAAGCTAGGCATTTAATTCCCCCTGGGAGGGTGGGGCCTGGACTTGTTCCTGCCAGAGCACTGCTCCAGGGCTCTCTGGTAGGAAACGACTCCTGGCCACGCAGCAAAGGAATGCAATCATGCTACCAGGCTGCTGCTGTTCCAGTCAAAGGAAGAGGAATAAATGAGACCTATGTGAGTGGGCCCCAAGCAGGTCAGACCTTGGGGACAATGAGGCCATATTGCCCAATGAGCACTGTGGCATCATCTCCAATATGAAAGCACTAATAGGAGCACTAGATATTTTACCATATATCACAAGTTCATGGAAGCTTTTAGGGATGGCTTCACGCATACACATTCATTCCCTGCTGACTGTAAATTCAAGTGAAGACTTATATCTGAGAATAACCTACTGTAGAACAAGACCACCGACATCACTATAGTAGTAAAGTGCCTTCCACCAACCCTGCCAGTCACGAAAGCAGCAAAATGAAGTCACCTATCGATGGGGTAAGGGTCTCTAATGCTAAAATAAGGTGTTTATAAATTAATCAAGTAAAAAAGAACACCCCCCTCAAAAAACCAAACCCCCCTGGTCTGATTAGAACTGAAAATGTTCCAAAAGGGACAGAAAGCTGGAGACTCAGTTGGGGGGGTATGTGGAGAAAACATGAACTTCTTATCCTACATGAGTGCTATTGTCTCTCTGAGGAATTCTGGTTTGGATGGAAAATCCAAATTGTTACAGGCCTAAGGTTATATAGATTAGGGGTCCCCAATTTGGTGCACAGGGGTGCCATGGCACCCACCAACTCCTTTCTTGGTGTCCACCAAATGGGTTTTGTTTTTTTTTAAGAAAGTGCGGCTTTTGCCCAGCAAGGCTTTTGATTGGCCAATGGAAATTTGATTGGCCATGCAGATTTTTTAAAAAAACATGTTGCTTTAACAACAGCTGCCACAACAGCACAAGGACTGTGTGACTGAAGGTAAGCTGCAGCAGCCATTTTGTGGCTGGCTCTACCTCCTGCAGCACCCATTTGTGGCAGCCATTTTGTGGCTGTGCCCATCACACTGTATCCAACGGAAAGTAATAACAAAGTTGAGCTATGAAAATGAAGCAACAATGACAAAAGGAACAATTAAAAAAACTTTATGAAGCAACCCAATAATGAAACAGTCTCTTTAGGAATCAACTGAAAAACAAAACAAACTCCCATGCACAAGTCTGCTTGTTGCACATGTAGTTTAATCCATAGTTGTGTGATAAGGCACACTGTCATCTTATGCTCCCCAAATTTAGCTTTGCCTGTGTGATGTTCTCTCTCATTATGACAACTCTCAATCCAAAATCTGATTTCTTCCATGTTTTAGAAAACTAAGCATAAATTCAGCCCTGAACAGCTTCCTTCAGTCATTCATCAATTCTTATTACAATCAGTGTCTGTGTAATTGAAATTCTTTATCAGCAACTGCTCTACATACCTTGAGCACTTCCTGATCTAATTTTTCAACCATTCAACTCCGCAGCAGTTTCCCTCAGAACATTTTTTACCCATTTTTTAATTACAATTCAGCTGTCTAGAATTTGGCAACCAACCTCAATATAGTATAATGCATAGTTATGAGACCCAGTCCTGCAATGCCCCCATTCACTTCAATAGGAAATGTTTCTTGAAAAAAGGCAGGCAAGGAAGAGAGGCCCATCTATCTTAGTCCTTAGTGTGTCTCCGGCAATTGAATCCTAAAATGAATAGAAACAAGGTTATTTAAAACTGATGGATATTGGTGGTGCTCAGGTGAACGTTTGGAGTATCTGTGAGCTTTGCCTTTATGGCCAATTCAAGAATACAGCCCTACTTTATGGCTTGTAAAACTAAGCAAAGGTGTCTGCTGTTAATGCAAATATAAATGATCCATTGCACCTTTTATTCACTGCTTCCCTTACCATCTGCTGAGGTCTTTGATGGGTTTTATCATTTTACTGCATCTCCCCCCCTCCCCCCCCTTCCCCCCCCTTTTCAGTTTATATTGACTAGGAACCTACAGCCAAATAACTGGCTTGTTAGCACAAATCAATCTGTGACATTCCACACCCCACATCTCTTGGCCTTCGCTGCCCCTTAGCACTGCCAGTTGACGGTGCTGCAGTGATAGTGGACCCCTTCATTCTGATTCAATTCTTCCTTGAGCACAGCTCTTAAAAGAACAGGAACCTTCTCAGGCCTCAAACAGGTAAGCCACTGTGCCCTCACAGCTTTAGCCTACACTCACCAAGCTTTGTCTTCAAGCCTCTTTCCAGTGATGCTTCGATTCTGCAAAGAACATGTTTGAAAATCTCCCAAAGTGTGCACTCCACATTGTCATGTTATTTTGTTTACAATATTTTTAAAGAGTATTTCAATTGGTTCTGTGCCTGCACAGGTGGTATGATAGATTTCCAGTTACCTGCAGTTGGCACCTGCTAAAAATGTGTGAACTGATTAGAGGACATATAATCATGGGAGGGTCATACATCTGTAAAATCAGTCACATGTCAAGTACATATTCTGCCCTTGTACAGTCTATGGCATTCAGCTGTTGGTAGCATAGATCATCTTGGCACCTATTAATAAGTCTCTGGATCAAACTCAGACTCCCTCTGCCTGCGCCCCAGCCCCTGAGAAGAGAAACTTTAGAGCTGAATGCTAAGAAGGTGAATTCATTCGAAATTCAGCCCTGACTGAGAGCAGTTTAACACCAGACAGGAGAACTGGGGAATGTTGGCAAGGATGAGCGGGTAGTTAGATGGCGACTCCCATTTGGGCCAAGGAAAGGGGACAGCTCTTTTAGAGAGAAAAGGACACTCCCTACCTAGTCTAAACAGGGTGATAGCTCTGAAAAGAACAAAATTCCTTGGTCTGGTGTGATTAGAAACTGCCTTTAGAGACCTTAAGAGTCAATTACAAACTCAAGACGAGTACTGGTGTTTCAAGAGAAGGGGTTTGGGTACTGGAAAGAGTTTCTGGAAACCAAAAGAGTCAGAAAATACTCAAAGAAAGCATACTAGATGTTGGCAGAGTTCAGGAAAAAATCCAATCCATGCTTTGGAGTTAGCTTTCTATGAATTTACTGCAACAGGATTATGCAAAAAGACAATAACTGAGTGCAGGTCATTAAGGCAACAGAGTACAAGCATTACTGCATACTAACACACAACAGAGAGAGAAAACAACAAGAGGCAGTCTGAACTGCAAGAGAAAACATTCAGTAAACCCTAAAAACTTGAGCCAGTTTGGTGTAGTGGTTAGAAGTGCGGACTCTAATCTGTGGGAACCAGATTTGATTCCCCACTCCTTCACTTGCAGCTGCTGGTGTGACCTTGGGTCAATCATAAGTTCTTTCAGAGCTGTTCTCTCAAGGGCAGTTCTCGAGAGAGCTCTCTCAGCCCCACCTACCTCACACTCACAGGGTGTCTGTTGTGGGGAGGGGAAGGGAAGGAGATTATAAACCGCTCTGAGACTCCTTCAGGTAGTAAAGGGTAGGGTATAAATCCAATCCTTCTTCCTCCTCTTCTTCTTCTGCTCCTCCTAGGGTGCAAGTGGATTAAACTACTTTATCAGCAGTTTTTACAGTAATTAGACCCTTAGCAGGCTGTCGCTAGAGTGTTTGGGGAAACACTGGAACAAAAGCCTCTCAACATAAAGGTTAAAAACTGTGAATAGCTTAAGAAACTCTCATTAGCCTGAAACATAGGAAGTAAAGTCTGTGCATGTACTGATTTACCTCAGAAGCTTTACCCCTGATTTCACCTGACCTTTCCTCTCTATGTTAAATAAAATATTTTTGTTATTTTGGAATACAAAAACATCTTGAGTGCCATTAAAGTTAAAAAGGATTCCCAATCCTTCCTTAAGGTCTCTGGGCTGAGCAAACAGCCAAAATATTATACTTTGACATGGTGGGACAGCCAGAGTTCTTCAGCAAAGAAGAAAACACATTACTCGGACAGCTAAGTCAGTAAAGGGAAAGAAAAATAGAGGGAAAATCTTGCCTCTGAGGGAGGGAAGTGGATGGGGCTGTCATATTAATAGACCTCATAGCCACAATGAGGCCTTACTGATCCTGTTCTTCATTCTTTTACCTCACTGTGGCCCCGGTCACACGGGAGGTTTTGGCCCGAAAGAGGGATGGATTGGGGGCACAGCAAACGGGCGCGAGCACACCACAACATCTGGGAATCGGCACGCACTCATCCCCGACCCGTCCCTTCAGCCCTAAGGTAAAGGTTCCCTTGCTCGAAAGCCAGTCGAATCCGACTCTAGGGTTGCGGTGCTCATCTCCGTTTCAAAGCCGAAGAGCCAGCGCTGTCCGAAGACGTTTCCGTGGTCATGTGGCCGGCATGACTAAACACCAAGGCGCACAGAACGCTGTTACCTTCCCACCGAAGTGGTCCCTATTTATCTACTTGCAATTTCTTGCTTTCGAACTGCTAGGTTGGCAGGAGCTGGAACTAGAGACAGGAGCTCACCCTGTCTTGCGGCACCCGGGTCTTGAACCGCTGAACTACTGACCTTCCACAGCCTGCAGTTCAGCGTCTTAACCACTTGAGCCACCGCAGTTCCTTCAGCCCTAAACCGCACAGTAAAAAAACAACAACAAAAAGGTAGCACCAACCGGAAATGCCGCAGCAAGCGCGGCCGTCGGAGCCCCAGAGCGCCCGTCTTCAGGAGCATTGGAGGCTCCCAGCCAAACTGCGCATGAGCACACATGCGCAGCTGGCTGCCTCACGCTCCCTTCCGTGACTTTCCCCCCGGCATCTGATCATGCCGGGGAGCAACTGCGCGGTGGCTCACGAGATCTGTCTGATCCCGCCACTGCGTGTCTCTTTTGGTGTGGCTTTAAAAAGCCACACTTTGGCCACATCAATTTTCCCCCGTGTGGCAGGGGCCTGTGTATGGCATACATAGCAGCTCTTCTAGTAGATTCCTAGTAGACCTGCAGTGCCATCCTAAGTAGAATTACACCCACCTAAGTAAACCAAAATTAATGGACTTACAAAGGTTACCTCTGGTTAGGATGGCACTGTTAGTGGTTGGTTGGTTCATTTGTTTGAGCAGTTTGCCAGAGTTTGCATGTTAATTTCCTTCCTATTTCCTTATCTGGGGATCTCCATTTTGAAATATCTTGATGTTCTCACAATTAAGTAAGTTTGTACCTTGCTGGCAATAAAGGTCTAGGGCCACTCAACCTTTCAAAGATGTTTTATGTATGGAAATGTGCATTTTGGTTCTTTTTGTGCTTTTGCCATTTTTTTAAGTTTGTGTGATTTTTAAATACAGATGTTCTTTATAATATATATTTAATTTTAATCATAATTCTGTGCCTTGTGTCTTTTCTGCTTGCCTGAGCCTGATTTCTAGATAAGATTAAGGTTCTTTCTTTTAAAAAGATAATTTGCAATGGAATCCTAAATGGTGCTACACCATTTTAAGCTCATTGTCTTTAGAAAGATGTAACTCTGCTGAGGACCAAAGGGGCTTGCAATTGCTTTCCCTTTCTTTCCCCACAACAGGCACCTTGTGAGGTAGGTGGGTCTGAAAGAGTTCTGAGAGAATTCTGACTGGCCCAAAGTCACCCAGCAGACTTCATGTGGTGGAGGAGTAGGGAATCAAATCCAGTTCTCCAAATTAGGGTCTGCTGCTCTTAATCACTACATCACACTGGCTCTTGCTGGACTGCACTGCAGTGAGATGTCTCCACAGCTGGTTTTGTTGGTTTTTTTGTTTTGTTTTTTACATTTTTAATGGAGGCTAACCACGGAAGGTTTTTTTTGTAAGGAAGGTAACTACATTGGAGCAATGAGATGGCCTACAGTCCCAACTCCTCCTGTCTACCATCCATGAAAACATGCCCTAGATGCCTTCTGATCACTGGTGGTAAGGCATGCTAGGTAGAAATGTTCCTCCAGGCATTTGACTGAAGACAGCAACAGTACAGCAGGTAGTCTGTCACTCTCATACCCTCCGTTCTCTGCAATCCCCCCCTAGGAGGCTTGTGAAATCTGAAATTTTCTCGCCATCATGGAATGGATTGAATTATTGCTGATGTATGCCCTATGTATTTTACTGTGGGATTCTAACCTAGGTATTTATTGTATGCTCCTTTCTGTTGTAAATTGCCTTGAGCCCTGCTTGCAGGAAACGGCAGCCTAAACATTTAAATAAACCAATCAATTTTAATTTTTATTCTGACTCCCGCCTTTCATGCCTGCCCCTGACCCAGCGCCTGGGAGCTCTGAAACTGAGAACTCCATGCCTTTAACACCATCAGAGGCACGGGAGTCTTTGCCAAACCTAAGTGCTTAAGGGGATGAGCACCAGCCTCCAGAACAGCCTGCACCTGAAGCCAATCAGGCGATGCCTGGCCCCAGCAGCATGCCACCCAATTCTCTGCCACCTGTCGACTGGCTGAGGGATCGGAGACGCCGGGACTTGGCAACCAGACACAAAGAGGCATGCTTGCGTGGTTGGAGATCAATAAGCCTGGAGTTCTAGCAGGATCAAGGACTTCACGAGGCAGTGCTAATAAGGCACTAATAGGTTAACAACCCAGCAAGCTATTTGAATAGGTCGCTGACTGCTGGCTAATTGTGCTGGCAAACTTGTCCTTCGGATCAGAAGCTCTGCACCTCTGACTCTGTTCCTGTTATCCAGCTACTGACTGACTTCCTGGTTCCTGACTCCAGTCCGCGTTTTGATAACCCCCTGGCTCTTGATCCTCGGCTCTGCATCCTGACTTTGACGCTTGCTTATCTGGACTCTGACGCTCAGTAACGCTCTGACTATGGCTTGGCTTTGTGTATTGGCACTTTTGCTCGGGTTATTTTGCCCCCTCTCTAGCTTGACTCTCGGGCTGGACTGTGAACTCCCCCTCTCTGCCTTGCCCCACTAGCCCTGTCGTGACACCATCTAGCTGGCTTCTCGTAGCCCCACTCTCCACCTTCTAAATTTGTATTTGTTATGATGCTAGGAGACAGTGAGGAGAACCATGCTTTCATTTCCAGGTTACAAGAGCCCTCTTTAACTCTTCAGTATAAAGGGTCTTTTTTCAGGCTCTCTGGGTAACCCATAGCTTGAAAAACAGGGTTCTGGCACTGTGCTGATAGAGGCCAACTCACATTAAACCCTGCTTCCACACACCTGTAAAAATGATACTGAGCAATTCTTTAAAATACCCATTGCTTTGGATAAAGCATCATTAGCCACTTAATTTAGCCTGTTCCTGGGTTCAGACAATTCTGAACCTTTCACTGCTTCTCATCTTCAGTGCTGTTCCTCTGTGGAGAACAGCAATGCCAGCCATTGTTCTTCTCAGCAGCCCCATTTCTGCTGCTTACAAGGATGAGGAGGTGTTGCCGACACATACTGTCTTTGCAGATTCCTGCTCGGATAAAAGGGGGGGAAATGCAATGGACTCTGAAGCACTCATGGGAAAAGGTCACAGCATGCTGTCATTATTTCCTCACAACCTAAAGGTGAATTCTCTGTAGATATATATAGATGCCAATACCCTGAATCAGTATGAAAAAGCGTATGAGGTCACTGCCACAAGAGGAAGGTTCTCTGAGGCATAGCATCGGAAAAGCAGGAAACATTCAATTACTGCCATCCTTTCCATGCTGCAAATTCCATCTTGAAACATAAGGCTCAGGAAGCCTTTCCTTAACTCTTTTTCCCTGCTATACTTCTTCACTCCAAATGAAAGTGTTTTCACAAGTTTGATGCTTTTGTCGATTTCTATCCTACTTCCTTCACATTGTTATTTCATTTTAAGTGCAATAAAAATAGTCATGCTAAGAATGTTTTTTCAGTCTGGGATATATCACTTGTGAATGTCAGTGGGGGGGGGAGAACGAAACAATGGAAAAGGCCCATTTATAAATCGTATGCATACTTATATATATAATTTATTATTTTAAGCAATACATAATAATCATAATACAACCTTAAAAACACAATAAGGGAAGGGTATGAAGGAGCATACAAGTAAGTCTATTGGATCACACTTCATCTAACTCGTTACACCATGTCTAAAACCACAACTGTATATCTCGTTTTTTATTCTGCCCCGCAATCCTTGGACCTTGGAGGTACCAAACTTAATGTAAAGAAAGCTGTGGATAAGAGTTAATTACAGAAATATCCAGCTGTGATAGTATTTTTAGGGAGTACTTATTATTTTGTCATGCAATTTATCACTGGTGTCCAAAATCGTGCAAATCTAGCATGTCTATTAGGGTTAGGTGCTTGAGACAGCTGACTTAGGTCTGCAATTTTTGCCATAACAAACTGTTCCCACAATTTGTCATGCCACCCCATGAATGTAGGCAGGTTGGGGGATTTCCAGGAGGCAGCTAATGTTAGTTTTGCTGTCACCAGAAGTGTTGATGTGAGTTTTTGTGCCTCGTCCTTGACCGAGCTATCCCGTTTATTAAGTAATATGACCTCAGGAGTGCCTGTGATGTTTTGTGAGGTGATCTCATTAATATGAGATTTCACATTGTTCCAGAATTGGTGGATCGAAGAGCAGTCCCACCAGCAATGGAGATAACTGCCTGCCCGCCCACATTTTTTCCAGCACAGTCGGCTATTGTTGCTATTGATTTTGTGTAGTTGGGTTGGCATTATGTAAAGGTAAAAGGTAAAGGTTCCCTTGCTCGAAAGCCAGTCGAATCCAACTCTAGGGTTGCGGTGCTCATCTCCGTTTCAAAGCCGAAGAGCCAGCGCTGTCCGAAGACGTTTCCGTGGTCATGTGGCCGGCATGACTAAACACCAAGGCGCACGGAACGCTGTTACCTTCCCACCGAAGTGGTACCTATTTATCTACTTGCAATTTCTTGCTTTCGAACTGCTAGGTTGGCAGGAGCTGGAACTAGAGACGGGAGCTCACTCCGTCATGCGGCACCCGGGTCTCGAACTGCTGAACTACTGACCTTCCACAGCCTGCAGTTCAGCGTCTTAACCACTTGAGCCACCGCAGCTCCTTGCCGGCATTATGTACCACCTTGTTAATAGTTTAAAATTTTGAAGCCGTAAGTTACAGATTGTGGAACTGTTCACCGGTGAAGTCCAAATTGTGGTCCAATCTGTTTCCTGCCACTGCTGGTTGAGATCTTCTTCCCAGGGGAGTTGAATGTTTGATTTTGTTTGCATGCATACTTAAGGTAATATGGGAAATGCCAAAAGGGTGCTTTTCTGTAACAGTATCATAGATATACATTAGCAGGGTTCTTGTGGCCAGCTAGCCACTGTATCTTTGCAGCCTACCCAAAATAGGCTTGGAGGGGGCATACAATTGCTTCCAGAAACTTGTTGTTTTCCTCATTTTTAGGTTGTCCACCAAGTATCATGTGTTGAGGTTCCTATCAACTGCAATATCTATCAATAATCTATAAAATACCTTCAACTATCAACTCCAACAGTCATTCACTGCTGTAGCAATTGGATTCTGCTAGAGTCAGTCTTCATGGGTACAAAAAAGGGAAGGTTTACATGGCAAAGGATATTGTATACAGGAAATAATGCATATGTATGTATGTTACCCACAAACAATTTTGTTACCCCTATATCCTAACAACAGAAATAGCCTCTTCCCCCCTCCGTATATAATATTTAGGTTATTTCTGTTATTAGGATATTTCTGCATGTCTTAGAGAGTTTTGATACATTCAGAGCCCCAGATAACTTGATAAGCCTCAACAGGGTGGCAGTTTACATCTAATGGTCAAATTTTAAGGTTAAGTTTGCATTATAGTAAAGTCATTACAGCATAGAGCAAGCTAAGCCTCATGTTGGATGGAAGTTGCACTGGGGGAGTTTCATTGCCTCTACAAGTCAGGTTTGTACTGGAGAATGGAGGAATCTATCCTAGAAGAATGCAAGGTGAATACTGCATCTAATTTTTAATTCTGAAAAAGATCACAAATATGGATCAATAAATCCACATAATAAGGCCCTGTACAGAGAAGGGGCATGTGTCTACAGACCTAGAGGAATCACCAGGTTTCTAGAAAATACAAAAAGTAAGGAAAAACAAGGTGAGGGAGGCTTTGAATTTCCCCAAACACAGAATGCAGACCGAGCTCTTATGAATTCTCATGAAAGTGGAGTTGCCTAGCAACTAAGGCACTAGAACCTTGGTCTAGTCATTTCAAGCAAAGCCAGTGGGGACATGAACATAAAATGGTCTGTGGGGCAAAGTAGAGAAAAGGCTAACAAGGCAAACAAATGATACAGAAAATGAGAGATAAAAGCCTGGAAAAGAGGGGAGAATTGGAGGTAAAGAAAAGTCTGCAAAAGAGAGAAAGTGTAGAGCCCCACACCAGTTTCAGCACTTGAAAAGGCACGCAGGGGGGAGAACCTCATCTAACTGCACTGCAGGTCCAATCAGAATTAAGTCTGTACAACATTCTTAAATAACATCATTAGGCTTTAAAATGGTGGTAGTGCTCAAGGTGTTGGACCTAAGGATGTTTTCACATCCAGCTTGGCCTTTAGTTGTTTATTTCCCCTCTGTGGAATGGCCATTGGATGGTGACTAGTGGCATCTATGCTGTGGCAGAACCCCACTGAAGTAGCTGTACTGTAGCCAGCAGGCTCTCAGGATATGTCTGCTAATGTCTGAATGAGAGATGTGCAAGTATAAAAAATGAAATAGACATTGTAATGTTCCTTGTTTGAAACACAGGGCATAAACAAGTTGTCAGGATGAAGGCAAAATGAGCTAAGGAAACGCATGAGCATTCCTATTCCCATTCTTGAAGCAGCCTCTGATTGGTGGGTGAGGACTTCCAGTGGCAAGAGGGAAAAATTATCATCCCCATATTGTAGATGGTTAGATGGCAAATGGCTCACATAAGGCTGCACAGGGAGTTGAAAGAAATCACTGTGGACTTCCTGGTTCATTGTTCATAGTCACCCATACCACCGTATTCTTAGCCACACAGACACACTGTCAGAGTCCTGATTCCTTCTATACTTACAAGGCTCTGTGCCTTTACCAAGACAACTGGGGAACAGTAAACTGCCTACACCTTTCCATCCTACTTTATATATGTCCCCCTGGGTGACATTTACAAGACTGTTAAACAAGTCTTAAGATAAAGAGTTGACTCTGCCAAGAACAGAGCCTTTTAAAAAACCCAAGTCTTCCAGCAGTTTTATTCTTGCTCATAATAAATGTGCAACATCTCCCAGTGCCTGGTAACAATACACTGTCATTTTGGATCGCTCTTTGACTTTGAAAAGAACTGTAAGCATATACCAAAGCCATTCACCTAACATCCATTAACACTCCAAAAGTAGGTTACAAGGACCATGTTATTCAAAGCCTACGTCACACAACTAAATATTGCATGTTTCTTGTTATGCTTTGGACATCAGCAAATCTGATCTCATTTCTGATAATGGATGAGCAAAAAAAACCCCATAGCATGCAGCTACACATTTGCACTCAGCATAAAGGTCAGAAAGCAATGAGGGAGCTGTAAAAGGACTCTCATAAAATACATTTCAGCAGGGACAAGATTGACTTGTTTCAGTCAGTACACGGGAAATTTACCATGCTGAACATTACATATAGTCAGTAAAAACAAGAGTGTTGTGTGCTTTAGAGAAGTCTGGCGATTCTGAACTATAAGGGTCTCTCAGAGGGAGGGTCTGGGTCTTTGGCAAAGTCAGGCGTTGGTGAACAAAAGTAGTGGGAAAGACAGCATTATCTCAGCATATCCTGACATGGGTTTTCAGGAGAGCCAGTAAAATGTAAAATACACTGCAATGTTATTCCATCTTTGAACACTGAGAAATAACGCTAAAACTTGGTTTATATTTAGGGCGTGACTTCCTACTTGAACTTTGAATACTGATCACAAGGATATTTGAGGGAGGAGAAGGGAAGATACAAAATATGTTGTAATCACAGCTCTCATGCCAGGACTTAGAAACCTCAGGTGGCTCTAGGGGGGCCAGTTGCACTGTTGAAGCCCTTGTGGGCACATGGAATGATGAGTTGGCTGGGGCCATAAACAGGGTCTTTGGCATCCACTCCTACTCTCTGGCAAGCCCCTGGCTCTGTGGTTTGGGAGGGAGTTGGGAAACATGAAACAGATTGGGAAACAGCCAGAGTGGTGTTGGCAGAAGACTTGGGATGAATCAGACCGAGGAAGGCATAAAGCCCATATGCCCGCCTATGAAATGATAGCGATGATGGCAGTGAAATCCATGTGGGTGTGTGTATTTCAGCTGAATCTCATGCAGTTCCACTGGAAGGTGGTTCATGACTTGTTTAGACCTAAATTTGACTAGTTAATTATACTAATTTACATAACAAGATAAGAGCTTGTGGTGCTCGTGCAACCAAGCCTTGTGGACCGGAACGCAGGTGGTGGTGGTGGCGGCCAAGAGCGCTTTCTATCAGCTGGATTTGGTTCACCAACTCTCTCCTTTCTTAGACTCAACCCACCTGGCCTTGATAATCCAGACCTTTGTAACTTTGTGTTGGATTATTCTAACAGACTGTGTGTGGAGCTGCCCTTGAAGACAACCCAGAAACGAAAACAAATTCAGACTATAGCAGCCCAGTTAGCTAACTGACCATACCTATTTAAAAACAGCGGTATTTGTCATGTACATGTGTGTGTATGCCTTTAAGTGAGCCTTTACTGGCTAGTTTTTATCCCCCGCCTGGCCTGTATGGGAGGACCTCTGTTTATGTAGGTTGCAGTTCTGTGGGTGTGTCGTGAAGTAATAAATTAACATATTGTTGAAAGTGCCGATCTTCTGTGTGCTACCTGGATAGGCACGCTTAATACTACACAAACTCCAGAGGATAGTGTACAGTGTCAGAAGTGGGAGTTTCTGGTTGGGAATCCTACACTGAACAGAGAGAATATAACAGTTTAACACAAGGGCTTTCTGGTTGGGAATTCTGCACTGAACAGCGAGAATATAACAGTTTAAGCCCCCTTCTGAGCTAAGCTTCACTGGGAATTTAGAAGAAAAAAGGGAAATTAAAACTGTACCTACAAGTTACAAAAGCTGAGGATTAGTCAAAGGGTTATAAAATTCCTGTAATGTTGCACTATATAGGAGGAAAAGCAGTGGAAATATATAACAATCTGCCTGATGTTCATGTAGACACTGCAAACAGGGCACTAGCAAAAGCCCTTGCTGTGTTTAAAAACTATTGTGAACTAGGCTTGCCAAGTCCCCCTGGGGGGTGGGGAAACCCCAACCCCAGAGGCCTGTTATCAGCCGGCAGCGGATTGGGCCCCAAGGGGAACCCCAACCCCAAAGCACACGATGTGTACATCGGCCGGAGGTGACGCGATCGCGTTGGGCGTGGGGCCACGGTCATCCGAGAGAAAACACTATGGTTTTCCCTCGGATGGTCATGGCCCCGCACCCAGTGTGGTTGCGTCACTTCCAGTCGCCGTGGTTGCGGTGTGCTTTGTGCGCGCACACACACTCCCAGAGCAGCGCTGGAGTCCCCCACTCCAGCACCGATCTAACTTGGCAACCCTATTGTGAACCCTGAAAAAAATTTTTTTCGAACAATTTCAGTTTGGGCAGCTTCCTTAAGGTTAGATAGCAAGCATAGATTGCTGTGTTACAATGCTCAGGGAGAAATCTCAGCACTGTGAATTTGGGGCCTCCACAGGCCTGATGTTAAGAGACAAAACTGTGTTCAGTATTTCAGATAGCAAGGTCAAGGAAACTGAAAAACTCCAGTTTAACTCTGGTCAAGCTATTAATATTTGCTGAACAAAGGCCTTTACCAGGGCTTCACCATCTGCAGTGACTGTAGAACCCAGAAGGCAGAGATGTTTCGCTGGGCCTTCAACTGAAGACAGCAACGGGGCTAGCTTTTGGCACTCTCACACCAGTCCCCATCTCTCGTAACCCCTCCCCCCAGGGAGACTGGGGTGTTGGAGTTTTTCCCGACATCTTATATATGCTGTATTTCTGCCACTTTGATAATGTTGTTTTATGTATAGGTATTTATTGGCTTGTTTTTATTTATTTTAATCTGAGATTGTATATTATCCTGTTGTAAGCCGCCCTGAGCCCTACTTGTAGGGAAGGGCAGCCTAGTAAATCCAATTTAATAAATAAATAAATAAATACAATTCTAACAGTTCAGCACAGAAAAGAACATCACAGATACCCCTTGTTGTGATGGAACAGGCCTGTGCTGACCAGCAGACCCTGTGCTGCCCACACCTCCTTGACTGGTGCCAGCTCCTGGAGGGAGCTATTCCACTTCCTTCCACTAAGGTACTCACTGCCACCACTGTCCTGTTGGGGCTTGCTTGCTAGCAGGGACAGACTCCTAACTCCCCTTCATACCACAAAGGTTTCCTACTCTCACAGTTAGGTTACCATGGGGGCCAAATTCCTTCTTTGGGGCTCCCCTGGGGGGTTGGCAATGGGCACCTTGATCGGCTCCTTCCCAATCTGGGGACCCCTCTTGCAAAATAGCATGTCCAAGTGGTTGGGGGAACAATGTGACACAGAGAACACTGCTAGCATCAAAAGGTTAAAATATTATTAATAAAACAAAGGCAAAGTTCACAAGCACACTTTCTCATGACACTAGATCAGCAAACAGAAACAGGAGAAAGGTGGATATAAATGCAATTCCTTCTGTCCCTGTTAGCTAAACATACCCTAACTGATGTTAAAATAGGGTAGGCATTATTTGTCTTAAGCAGTTACAATGTTCCCTTAGATGTCTTATTATCTATGAGGATGCATGGCCTGTAATAAAATATGTCTGTCTACTGACAGACCAGATTTCAGAGATGTTCCCAACTCAGCGTTCCAAGGAGAGAAGAGACTGCCTTCCCCTTGCAGAGAACTTTTGTTAAACCTCTGTTTCCACCCACTTTACATCACTCCCTCCACCCCTTTTGAACTGGTCCGCCCAGGTCCCAAGGTGCATCCTGGGTCACAAAGGTGCATTCTGGGTGCCCTCGTGTCAGGCATTCTGGGAAATCTAAATGCATTCTGGGAAATCTCCAGAACTCACCTGGAGCTTTCCTCAGGTAGCACCAAATCCCTCTGTGGACTCTCCCAGCCAGGTCATTAGCATTTCTATGTCTGGGATCTGGCAGATAATTGCCACTGACTTCCTGCTACAGCCAAAGGATAGAAAAGCACCCTTTTAAGCTCAGAGAGGGGGAAATAGGGAGGGGCAGTCTCCTATGGCCTGCCAGCCTCTCTCCAGGAGAAAAATGCCTTTCTTCACACCACTCAAAGAAAGAAAGCCACTAGGGCACTCTTCTCCAATGAAGGGCTTTGCAACTACAAAGAGCAACTCTTGTAAGAGATGTGGGTATGTCCACAGGACATGGCAATGCCCCGCTTTTGGAGACACTTGATATAAGTGTGCAGGGAGAAATAATTGTGCAAAAATGTGCAATGCACAACATGCGCCCTCTCATCTTCTAAGATATATGAACACTCTATACGTAGGAGCAATGACTGCACACCAGCAAGGTACACTTTTAGTGAGCCCAGATTATGCTTTGTATAGCATGGTCGCTGTTGCTGGTTTACCACTTCATTTCAAGTTAGATATTGGAACTGAGGTCAACACAATCCCCCAGGAAATAGCAGAACACCCACAAAAGAAAGTACACAGAAGAAGGAAAAATATGACAATAGTTGCTTTTGGAGGTACAATAATCAAACTGAGAGATGACATTGTGGCTGACTGCAAGAGTGATCCAACCACATTCAGTCCCACATTCTATATTACAGAGAAGGAAGATTCACCAATATTGGGCAGGACAGCCTTCATGGCCCTTGACTTGATCCAGCACATCCGAGATCTAATGCATTCCCCAACCACAATGGAGGACTTCTTCAAATATTATACTGGCATTTTTAAAGGTCTTGGGGGTTTTAAAAAAAGAATGGATCACTCAAGCCTAGATTCCAGAGATTTCAACAAGGCAGTTAAGTGATGATACTTCTCAGTTCCTACAGAAGATGAAGAGAAGAAGAGAAGAACAGATTGGATTTATACCCCACCTTACACTACCCAAGGGAGTCTCAGAGCGGCTTACAAACTCCTTTCCCTTCCCCTCCCCACAACAGACATCCTGTGAGGTAGGTGGGGCTGAGAGAGCTCTGACAGAAACTGCTCTTTTTCAAGGACACCTCTGACAGAACTATGGCTTGCCCAAAGTCATCCAGCATGTGCAAGTGGAGGAGTGGGGAATCAAACCCGGTTCTCCCAGATTAGAGTCTGCGCACTTAACCACTATACCAAACTGGTTCTCACAAAGAATGGCAGACTCTAATCTGGAGAACTAAGTTTGATTCCCCACTCCTCCACATGCAACCAGCTGGGTGACCTTGGGTCAGTCACAGTTCTCTTAGAGCCATCTCTCAAGAGCAGTTCTCAAAAGATCTCTCTCAGCCCCACCTACCTCATAGGGTGTCTGTTGTGGAGAGAGGAAGGAGATTTTAAACTGCTCTGAGTGAAGGGCGGGGTATAAATCCAATCTCTTCTTCTTCTTCTACATGCGCAGCCCCTGTAACTAGCAAAAGTGTCCTTCTGCTGACAAAGAGAAAACATGTGTGTGGTGTGGTATTAATTGCCAAGATCGTAACCTGTATACACAGAGGTTGAGATACAGACCAACACTCAAAAGAAATGAAGGGGCATAAACTCTTAAACAAGAAAATAAATTCATCAAATTAACAGAAAGAGAATCGAGTTAAGTCAGTAAATAAAAATAGAGGCTATACAGAAAGGAAATAGATGCACATGTGAAGTATAAACACAGGTTAAAACCTTTTCCTAACAAACTAACAGCTGCTGAGGGAGAAAATAAAAGGGGAGAATGAAAGACATACAGGCCTGCTTCCTGAAGAAAGCTGGACAGCTCTGGAGAAGTACAGCAGAATGGGGTGGAAAAGTAGAGGAGCCAGTTACACACTAAGGGTAACAGAGTGGGATGCAAAACTTGCTACAAATTGGACGGACTGAGGGATGACTTTTATACAATTTTTTTTGCTAAGATTGAAGAGGAGAAAGGATGCTGACATGGGAATTGGGAGTGATGAAAAGTCCATCTCCCTGGAGATGAGCTAATTTGAAAAGGGTTTTTTGTGTACATTGTGGAGAGGACTTTTTCTCATTTTGCATTACAAGTAAAGGTATAAAGGAGAAGTGTTCCTTTAGGGAGATTAAGAGTTTAGATAGGCAAGTAGATGGCTGAGTACTTATTTTGATGGAGCAGTGGGAGAAAGCTTCCTATTCAGCACTCACAATAAGGAGGAAATGGCTGGGGCCGGCCAGTTGCTCATTGTCTTGATTATTTGGGTATTTATTAAGGCCAGATTATCAGGGAGGAAATGCTGGAGAAGTGACAGCCTGCTAAAAGTCTAATTCGGAGGTGTTAAACATACAGCCTGTGGGCCAGATCTGGCCCCTGCAAGACTGCAATCCAGTCCAAGAGCAACTGACTCAGTTCTGCTTCCTGCTTCTAACATTGCAGCTCCTTTCCCCCAGTCTCTCCTATTTCCTGCTTCAGAGGAGAGAAAGAAAGCCCTCCATTGACTGAGGGATCCTCCCCCCTGTACTGGCTCAGCTGGTTACCACACACTGGAAACTGGAGACACAGTCCAGAATCAAGTCAAATAACAGAGCCAGGGGTCAGAGAGCCGGGAAATCAGTCCAAGGTTGCAGGAGTGGTTGCTACAAGTCAGGAGCGGATCTGAGCTTGCACGGTTGCTACCAATTGAGGCAGGTGCATGGGGTGTTTATGAACAAGCCCTTCCTTCCCTGGGAATCAATCTGCCAAGAGTCACCGCTCCTCATATTGCTTTTGCAAGAGCTGCAGCCTGGCACTCTTCCTTCACTCTTGCATATTCAGCCTTTGGTGTGCCTTGCATCTGGGGCACTCAGGAGAACTAGGTGGGGATTCTGACCTCGGGGTGTCTTCAACTGGGGGTGCTAGGCCAGGCTCTGGATCAGTCTCTCCTTCTGGCTGCGCCTCCTATGCAGCTGCTGGTGCCTCTTCTCCCTCAGGTGCTGTTGAGGGTTCCTCTTCTGGGCTGACTCCAGAGAAGGCTGGGTTGCTCCCTGCCTCTTCATCTGAGGAAATCTCAGCAGAGCCAGTACCCATGACACCCCTCCTCCTTTGGGGAGGGAGGGGGAGGGACAGAGACAGAGC